>NC_047161.1:1782959-1997959 GCF_009819705.1 Hippoglossus hippoglossus
ACCGTTAACGTCCAGATTTTGTGCCAATTCATCAACAGACATTGAAATAAAACCGATAAGGGAAACGTGAGTGTATGGGAAAGGTTGATGGTTCACATCCTCTGAGCACAACGCAAAGTATTTATCTGTACCTCATGTACTATTGTTGTTGACATATTTCAGTCTGAATCAAAGTGACTCTCCCGTCTCCGGAGTTTTGCTGCTGCATGAAAGTCATTAACGTTAACAGTGGTTTAGTAGGAAGACATGAACCGTTGCTTCTCAATGTCTGCGGCAGCCCGAGCGTCTTTTGAGGCTGTGTAAAACTCTTTTTGACCAATGACCGAAGACTTGTAGCCGCTGAGAGATCTCGATGGAGAACTGGAGCAAGTCGAAGGCCGAGGAGACGACAGGGAGGGAGGGAGCCGGCGGCCGAGGAGCGTCTTCACCGATCTGGAGACACAGAGAACATCAGAGGTCAAAGTGTGAACTCACACTCAGACTTACGATAGATTCATGGACAGAATTTAGGAAACAGCCTCAAACATAAACCTGATTTAGATTCTTCTCATTGTAAGTTTTCATCATTAGTACCTGACCCAAACCACAGAGGAGCAGGTTTTCCTTTAGTTATATATTTTTTTATTGAAGAAAACCACATATGTTTGATTAAAAAGATTTTATATATAACTATTACAAATAATAGTTTTTGTGGTAAGTGCTCTCACCTGCTGCAGTGACTTGTTGAGGAGGGTGGACAGCAGCAGCAGCTGAGTGCTGGCGTCCTCTGCTGTCTCACTGGGTAAACTGAAGTTGTGTTTTTCAGTTTTCAGCCAGTCCATGTGCAGCCTGAAGGACTGGGTGAACAGGCAGAGCTGAGACAGGGACTCGTTCAGCTGTGGGTACGTTGGATAAACGGTCAGTGGAGCATCCAGAGCACTTTTACAACAGTAATCAGAGTAAGTGGAATTGATCAGTGTCAGAGATTCATTCCTCGATTGAGAAACTTTACCTTCAGTGACTTAAAATGTGCAGCAGTGTGTTGCATGTGAGGAAGATCCTGAAGTTTGTTTCCCACAGTGTTGAGGAGCTTGTGGTTCTCTGGCTGATGGAAACATGATGAGAAACAAAGGTCACATTTAAAATACACTTTAAAAACACAACTTTAGATCATCACAGAGAAGAATGTGATAGAAAGCTTTAAAAAACAAAGGGTATTGGTTTTACCAGCCCATGAAGTGTTTTGGAGACTTGCACCAGCTTCTCCCCCTGATGGATCATTGGTCCAAACATCGTACAGAGGGAGGAGGTGTTGGCGGGACGAGACGATGACGGGACAAACAGCTCAGCCAATAGCAGCAGGTGGAGAAGACACGGGATGGAGTCATGAATCACTGAAAACACAGATAGAACACACAAAACTTTACTTGATAGTTTTAGTTTTAGTTTTAGTCACATTAACCCGAAGATGTTTCATTCTTTCTTCATTTAGCTTTCAGGCCCTAAATCCAACCTTAACCCACAGCAGCTCTGAGGCTCGTGGAGAAGGGAAAAGGTCTGAGAAGTTCAAATCTGCAACTTGACTCCATCCACCATCTTTATGGATTGAGGGTCGTGGGGAGAGTGGGAGCAAATCCCAGCTGACGTTGTGTATCACAGCGCTGAGGCTTAAGACCTGCACTGAACTCTGGATAATGTCCGGAGAAGCTGAATGTGAGGACACTTTGAGGGACTTTGAGGGCCTCATGTGAAAGGAACCTGGGGTCCTACATCAAACCAAACTGAATTTAAGGGGGTTCTGACAAAACTGTCTTTGCTGTGGACTAATGTCTTCATCTGTCCTCCGGGTGAGCGCCTGCTTTAGCTTCTGCGTTGTGACGCCTCACAGCTGCAAACAGGTGGCTGCGGAGCTTCATTCATGTCGCAACAGGAAGTGAAACAACTCTGATTTCCTCCTCGCTCATTGACCTGCTGCCAGTGAATTACAGAGAAAACCCACAAAGCTGCGTGGACACAGTTTGATTTCCAGCCGAGATCTGGACCAAGTGATACGAGGCCTGAGATGAATCCTGAGGCAGCTGCACCAGCGTCTGAGATTAATGCTTCGACCTGGAGGAAAGATTTTGATCCGGACAATCTCCTGCTGGGGAACTCTGGAAAAAGTGCCGACCCAATTTGATCCAGAGTTCATGTCTGAAAACAGCTGTAGAGAAATGAATCAAATGCTCCTGCAGCACAAGCACCAACAAAGTGAAGTGAACCAGTGACGAGTGTCTGAATGTCTGAAAAGCTCCTACGGAAACGAGAAGCATCATCTGTTTGTCTTTTGGATCCTTTCACTCAACCCGACAAAGAATAACAAAGATCATTATTCCCTCAAATCCTCTGTGGTTTGTTTTGTCTTGGTCTCTATTCAAACACTTGACACCTGAACCATTAGTTCACGTCTGTAAATCTATCCGCCGGTTTATGCAACTTCAAAAGTCCCATTACGCCGCTCAACAAAGAAGAGAACTGTGCGTTAGGGTGAGATCAGGCAGAAGGAATGTGAGGTATGCTGTGGGTTTTTTCCTTTTTTCCCAGCCTGCTCTGGGCCTCCTGTCGGGGAGAGGGGAGCCGGCGGAGCGGCGTGACTCAGGCGGATCTCACTGCGGTGACATCAGCGGGCAGACGCCTCAGGCTGCACTTCACCGAGGAAACGTCCACTTTGTGTCTGACACTTTAGACTAAACGTTGAGCAGTTGTCTGTTTGATTTAAAGACTCTGAATCTCTGATGTTTTACCTCCTTCTGATCATTTTCACCGCTTGGTTGATCACCGCCTCATCAGTGTTTGTTCGTTTGTGAACAGGATTACACAAAAACTACACAACTGATATTCATGGGACTTAGTGGAGTGGTGGGACGTGACCTAACATAGAATCCATTAAATTATGGTGATTTATGTCTAAGAAATGTGTCATGCACATTTGTTTTTCTCTCTTTAAACTCATCAGAAGTGTCCTGTCACTTTTCATTTTCACCCTGAGCCAAAACGAGTAGTTTGACCAAAACATCCTTAATTAAAGTTTAATCATATTTTCCTCCACAGCTTTAAACTGCACCTCTCTGTCTTCAGCAGACGATTCTAGCTGTGATAAACATTTTAGCAGCTGAGGACTAAAACATTTCCAAGTGACTTCAAATGGTTTTCTGGAAAATTACTGAACAAGACATCAGCAGAAATCCTCTGTCACTGTAATAAAAACATGCCGTGCAGTGCAGAGTCCAGTCATGAGCTTGGCAGAGTAAAGGCTGCGGCAGCAGAACAGCTCAGCACAAAGCTGCTTAAGAAGCAGCAGTGAATGGTTCATCTCTCATGTATTTAACAGGTCATTTCGTCAGCACGCTCACTCACACACACTCACACACACTCACAAACACAACACATCCATGCACACACAGCGTCTCACACACTTCCACAGTTTTGGTTCCAGTTGGCCTCTGTGTTTTTGCTGAGTCAGAATCTGAGCAGAGACGCTGCAGTTTCCTGTGTTTTTCTCTCTGACAGCGAACGCCTCTTTGCCTGAGCGGGAACTTTTACTTTTAATCACAGTGAACTACTGGGTGTCTGTCAACTTCCTCCAAAACCAGCAAATCAAGAGAAGCTTACCAGTCTGTGATCTCGTTGAATGTGAGTGCTGAGTTTTAAACATTTGTGTTTCAGGATCAAAGTGTTTTAAAATGACATGTGAGGAACTTTATATATTATTTAGCTTTATAATTATTATGCCAGACTGATGAGATCAAATTCAAGCTGCACTTTAGTTTCATATGTCCAATGGATGAAATGATCAACGTCTCACGTCGGCTTTACGGAGAGTTTTACTGACTTTTAGCTCAATGTTTTGGTTTTTACAGATTTCAACATAAATGTTGCATATACATCTTGTGCTGCCCCGAGTGGACGATAAAGAAAGTGAATTAATAAAGGTTTCAGTTTTTCCATAGCTCTTGAAAGGCTGAAGATATGTTTCTGAAGAAGCAGTGAGAGAGACACCTTGTTTTGCAGCTAAATATTAATGTTCAGAGGTTTATGTTTTGATGAGTTTAATTAACTGAAACGTCTGATTCCGGGATCGTATGTTTTAGAAAATGGTTTTAAATAATATTAAAAACAACAATAAAGGATTATCTCATCTATTATCTTATAAATACAAACTTTCCAAAATATTTGCAGAAGGAAGTAGGAAGTGGCTTCATTTGTTGGAATCCACCTGTAACTTGGCAGCAGATGCATGTCCTGTGTTTCAGGAAGTGTAATCTAAGCCCGTCTACATCACACTGAGATAACTTTTTTTTTTTTAAATCAATAATCAGTGACAGTGTATGAGTCATAATAATCTTGTTTGTTGTCCATGATCCTCAAAGTGTTTAACTGGTTTACTTTGTGAAGGTTCATGAATAGAAACTAATAGAATAGGTTGTTTGAGAACAGGATCAGTTCACATGTTACATCTCATCCTGGACACACAACACTTCCCCTGATGCTGCAAAACACACAAACGCCACAAATTTTTAAATAAAAATGTTCATTGATTAATTAAGAAATCAAGTACTGAGCAGCAACCTCTGTCCACACTAATGTTGATATTTAGCAAAACATTTTGTTCCTATGTTTGAGCCTCTGGTCAACAGATTTTTACAAACACCTTTCAAGAGATTTTGCACGCTCACAATACTCTTCTCTTTTATTAGGCGATTCATCGATATACAATTATCGCCACCTACTGGCCAGACATGCTAGTTTGAGCGATTGTGGTTATTTTTGTGTATTTTCTAAAACAAAGCTCGTTTGGATGAATATTTTTTCACAAACCAAGATAACAATATCTGTCGTAGTGTAGAAAAGACCTTAATCATGACACATTTCTCAAGTACTTGTATATGTGCATGAACCACCCTGTGGCTGTGATGATTTATAATGATTGTTGTCTGTTGTTATCTGGTTTGGTTTGTGTCGCTCGTCTGTATGTTGCTGATGACGCTGTTTCTATTTTGTTATGTAATTGTGAGACATGACGGGACCCCTCAGATACGAGATGGTACGTCTCAAGAGGTTTATCCTTTGAAATACATTGATCTTGTTGTTCACTGCGGCAAACTGGCATCACCGCTGACTCACTCGCTCTCACTCGCTCTCACTCGCTCTCACTCGCTCTCGTCTGATCAATCAATGATTTGCTCTGAACTGTGACTCTGCAAATTACAGCAGCGAAACAGATAGAGGCCCCGGTTGTGTGCGATGATGACATCACCGTCTGCTCACCTGACTCACCCACAGGATCTCACCTCACTCTCCCTCTCTGTCTCACTCTCTGTCTCTGTCTCTCTCACTCTCCGTCTGTCTCTGTCTCTGTCTCCCTCTCCCACTCCGTCTCTGTCTCACTCTCTGTCTCTCTCACTCTCGGTCTCTGTCTCACTCTCGGTCTCTGTCTCACTCTCATTCTCTGTCTCTGACTCTGTCTCTGTCTCACTCTGTCTCTCTTTCTCTCTCTCTCTCTCTCTCTCTGTCTCACTCTCTGTCTCACTCTCTCTCTCTTTCTCTCAGTTTTTGTTAATCAATCACCAAGTTTTGTCAAAATCAAGAAGTTATTGAAGTGGGACAACGCAATGTGAGGATGATGGAAATGATCGATCACATCATAATCATAATCATCATCATGATCATCATCATGATCATCATAATCATCATCATCATCATCATCATCATCATCATCATTGTTATTTGCCTTAGTCCTGAAGTGTCCTAATCTCTGTTTATTCATGCAAAGCACTTGGAAATTTAGTTTTTAAAATTGCTGCATAAATAGTTTATTATCCTTATTACCATTAATATAAATATTATTATTATTATTATTATTATTATTATTATTATTATTATGCACCTGAGCTTTTAAAATAAGTCTATTATTCAGTGTCTCATGTAAAGTGTTAGGAGGACTTCAACTGGAAGAACAGACATACACAAACACACACACACACACACACGCACGCACGCACACGCACACGCGCACACGCACACGCACACGCACACACACGGAATCAACCAATCACAACCCAGTCTGACACCAATCAGTGGGTTGTTGGCGAAATTCAAAAGAAACTCAAACATTTGTCACTTTAAACTGCAGCCACAAGAGACACACACACACACACACACACACACACATAAACACACACACAAACACACAAACACATACATACAAAGCCTTTCCAAACTCTCAGACTGAAAGTAAAACCACGTGCAATAGACCCCCTCCACACACACACACACACACAGAGCACAAACACACACACACACACACACATTATTAAAGTGCCATAAACAAACTTACATTTCATCTTTCTTCTTCTCCTGCTGCAGTGAACCGACCTTCTCTGACTCCAGTGTGTGTACAGTGTGTGTCTGTGTGTGTTTGTGTGGACAAAATGTAAAAGTTCCCTTTTATAGCTCAGAGTATGACACATCACCTGAGTCATCAGCCATCGTCGCCATTCAAAGCATCGACGCCCACGCTGGACAACCCCCCCCAATACACACACACACACACACACACACACACACACACATTGGAAAAGCTTTGAATTTCTTTTGTTTTTTGAATGAAGTTATTACAAATAATCAGAAAACACCAAATTGAGCAATCACCAACTCATCTTCCTCCTCCCCTTCCTCTGAAGCCTTATCTCATCACCTCTGTCTCTTCTTTTTCTTTAACCACATTAGGTTTATAAACTTTTTCTGACTATAAACTAAATAAAATGAAAAGGAGGAAAGACCCTTAAGAACTTTTAGTTTCTATAGGCCTTTGTAAGACAAATAGAAAAATGTAAAACTTATCTGAAACATACAAATGAGGCGACGCTACATATGTAAAAAAAAAGCTCTTTCTAAACTCTGAGGAAGTTTGACATAAATCAAACCTTCTTGGATCAATAATCAGTAATTATTTGTGTGTGATTAAGGTTTCCTATCAAGGATCAGAAAAATGCATCCATCACATTTTACACCACAAAAGTTTTTGGGGGGCTAGAAAAGAAATGAAATGAAAACACAACATGAAGGAAAGTCACAAAGAGGAGGAAATAGTATTTGGATGATAAAACCCTCTTATGTACTTTCAGAAGGCCTATTTCAGAAGGTGAACAAAACAGAGGCAACCCCCCGGCAGCTCAGTCCGTTAATAATAAACGTCTGAAAGATGAAAACGTGGAGTAAACAAAGAGCCTTTACCCACATCACATGCTCCTGAGCCGCTCCAACTGTCACTTGTAACAAAATGTAATGACTTCCTGTCTCCTTTCCAAAGAGATGTGATCCTTGTTCTCGGGAAACTGACTCCCAGCTGAAGACATTTCTGCAGAGATTCCTCTTCACGTCACTTCCCCATGAAATCATCACGGTAGAAAACTAGTAATGAAGGACTCGCTCACAGAGTGAATCACCTGGATCCGCAGCTCCACTCGGCTTGAGTTGTTTTTAACACAAGTATCTAAACTTCTACTTGTGTAGGAATGTGTGTACTTTTACCACCGCTTGAAACCAGGCAGCCACTAGAACACTTGGACTGGGAGAGATTGTGGTTTTGGTTTAATACTTATTGCCTCGTGTCAGTGTTAATATTTAACCGAGACCACAATCATTCCCTAACGTCCACATTGATTTCCTTAAACACTCTGGAAATATGAATCATGCTTCAGGAGGAGCTGGCGCAGAAAAAATGATGTAATCAGTTGTTAGTTATTTTGCAGGTGCACATTGTGCTGTGACAGAAATATTTAGCCTACTATGTTATGTTATAGTAAAACCTTGCAACTAAACCTGTTTGCGTTTGCAAATCGGAAATTAGTGGCAACAGGGTTCAGCTTCTGTTCAGTATGTCACCACTTACTCATTCTGTTTCTGTCACAGAGGGAAAGTGTCAGCTGAAAAACAAATAGTAAGTAAAGTGGAGCATCATTATCTTACTCACTTCATCCATTAAACAGCGGTTTGGCTCAAAGCTGCATCGTGATTAAAGCTGAATCTGACGTTTCAGCGTTTCCAAGAAGTTCAGGTTTCCTGCTTCTTAAGAAAAACTTTTTTGAGGTAACGTCCACCCACCAGGATTCAGAGGAGGTGACATATCCAAGAGGATGTGACATATGACCACTGCACCACTTCCCCCCCCCACCCCCTCCAAACCTTTTTTCTTAATGTATATGTTATAATCATCATCTTTACTGATCACATGTGTGTGTCTGACATCAGATGCTGAAGTTGCTGCTGGTGAAAGTGATGCATGGAAACAGGAGAACGTCATAACAGTCTCAGTCTGACTCGATCGCCCTCCTTTTGTCATCAGAAATAACACCATATGGGGTAATGGAGAGGCTGTGTGTGTGTGTGTGTGTGTGTGTGTGTGTGTGTGTGTGTGTGCATGTGTGTGTGTGTGTGAGAGGAGGGGTTGAGGGTGGCTTATCCTCAATAGTTGTTTTCACAGTCCCACCCACTTGTTTCATCATTTCCACAACCACCCACGTTCCGGATATCTCCTACTTTTATAATCTCTCTCTCTCTCTCTCTCTCTCTCTCTCTCTCTCTCTCTCTCTCTCTCTCTCTCTCTCTCTCTCTCCTGACCTCTGCACTCACTCCCTCTCTCTCTCCCTCCCTCTCTCTCTCTCTCTCCCTCCCTCTCCTGACCTCCGTTGAACAGAGGAATGTGAGGAATGCAGCAGTGAAGGGCAGAGTGGGAGCGGCAGCCTGTAAATGACTGAAGGATGCAGGTTTTTCTTACTGATTTCTTTGGCTCGCTGAGTGCGTCGTGACCACACAGAGATCTGCTGAGGGCGTGATCATATTGCATCACGTCATCTTATTCCATTTATCACTGGCACCAACAGAGCATGCTCCGAAAGAAAGAAACACGCAGCACGTAAGAAACAAGCCGGCACCTGCACCTTAATGTACTGTTAGAGGACGTATTCTAATCTTTAACTCAAAGAACCTACATCACCACGAAAAATGTGACTGGTCAGGTGCAATATAGTAACTGCTTTAACTGTTAATACTGACTCATCCATGTGTTTTCACACCTGCTTCTCTTGGTTCAGAGCTTCAGACCTGAACATCAGGTGTGAAAGGTTCCTCAGAGCAGAAGAGGTGTTCTGGGTCTGGAATCAAACTGAACCATGCAGAACATTGGTTTGCAGAGCGAAACACTTTGTTGGAGAGTTTGGACTTTTGGACCAATCACAGGAAGTAGAGACAGAATTAAACTAGAGAAGAAGAAGAAGAAGAAGAAGAAGAAGAAGCAGCTGCAGTCTTCGCCTCCAACGATATGTTTAAACCACGAGGACGTTCATTTAGTAAAACCATCAAGATATCACTGTGGCAACAAATTTAACAAAGTATAAATTTTCTCCATTTAAATAGGTAAAACTGAATGCACTTTATTCAACAGTTTGCAAACACAGCAGCCAAGTTGACAAAGTGCACGTCGACCACGTAGGTGATGACGACAGGACGCACAGATGTGAGACAGAATTCTTTAGTCCCTAAATTCAACGTGAAACCAAAACTAACCAGAAACAATGAAACATGGAACAAACACATGAAGCTTGTTCAGACTTTCATCTGAGAAAATGTTCCAAAGTGCAGACGATCCAACACCAAAACATCCAGAAAACACACATTTAACAGCTGTTTTTTATGGTTTATTTATCTAAATTGAACAAAAAACATTTTTTCCTAAATATAATCATGTTTTTGAAATCCAACCACAGATGGTCTCTTGTGTGAATCTTGTGCTTTGTCATCCACTTCCTGTGCATTTGTTTATTCATTAAAAAATTCCTGCTTCTGGATGTTATCCAGTGATTACATTACCACCACTACAGTGTAGTGAAGGTCATGTGAAGGTCATGAGAAGCATGTTGAGCATCTGGTGCAGCCGTGGGGCCAAGAACATTAAAATCCCTCCAGACAAATGAGCCACATTTGAAAACTTCTGAGACAGAGAAGATTATATACATGTGCTTTAGTTTGGAAGGAACGACGACTGCATAGCATGACTCTCTATGTGATGATGTAAACCTCCCCAAGCAACCGTTAGCATGAGATCAAAGATGGTGTCGGAGTCTCAGACCAGAAATTCCACAGGAAACACTCACACGTCAGTTACTTCAAATCCCGGCTTTGATTTCACGCCTCACTTCTCGTCTATAGGGAGCTGAGCTGTTGTCTGGCAGCCGCGCCACATTCCTGCCTAATGTAATTGGTTAAATTGGCGGCGGTTTCGTCTGATGGTTGGAAACAAACCAAGCCACCACCGGAGGTTTGATCCCTAAAAATAGCTCAGTGTCAAAACAACCGCGAGCCCCAGTCCATCAGTGGTGCCATGTAACTAAGTACTTTTACTTTACACAACTCAATACTTCTACTCTACTACATCTCAGGAAGAAGTACACACAGATATCCCACACAAAAGCAGCTGTTAGAGAAAGTCTGAGCATGGTGACAAACTCATTATTATTATTAATAATAATAATAATGTGGCATTATTAACGTTTCACCTGATCACATGATGAAGCCTCTGATGGGGCTTTAATGTTTTTAATTCATGGTCACAACTTATTTGAATCACCAGGCGGCTGCGTATTAATCATCTCATGACTCCTTTCCATATCAGTTGAACATGATCTAGGTCAGGAACATTCTCTGTGGTCCATTATTACTGTCTGCTGATTGGTTGACACCATTACATTACAGAGGCTTTAGAAAAAATGTTCCATTAACCATCAGCAGCGGTAAATTCCCCAACACGGTGTCACAGATAACACAACCTGCACGTCTCAGCTTTCGTGTGTTTATTTCTCAACGGATGGAAAATGACAGTTAACGTCATTGCTCAGCATCATTCTGCGTTTTTAAACCTGATCTGCAGACAATGTTGTGAAGGTGATTCATGCCTCTAAGGTAAGAGGTCAGCGTGTGGCTACACGAGCACCGTTTCAAACCCTCATCAATAACCTACAAGGCAGTAACATTGAAAGATATTAAGAATTCAATCCTCTAAAGTTGTTATTGTTTTCTTAGTGAAGAAATCTCCTTCCGTACGACTTCTGTTTTACAAAATATCTCAAGGTCAAGTCCGTCAAACATATGATGAATGTGTGCAAAAGAATTCTACAGCAGAAACAAACAAAACCGATGTAAATCTGAAGCCACTTAACAAACACGTATATTTATACATTTAAAAACACGTTGACAAAAGCGGTAACTCGTCCTTTCAGCGTCTGTTGGGCTGCGGCTGATTTTTGACTTTGACCTGCATGATGCTGCTGTTCTCATACTCGGGAACTTCAGGAGGAGGCTTTGGTTTCAGCCGACAGGAAACAAAAAGACACAGAATGGAATAAAACACAGGACATAAGAATTCAGATATTTAGATGAGACAAAACATAATGAAGACACGCGGAACATTGAGTTGGTCCAAACATCTCTGACCCATCGATTAGAAACAAGGCGGCTGACGTGTCTCCACTTCCTTCACTTCTCTCTTTAATAAAGTACTTAAGATGACTTAGCTACCTTGTATTTACTTTATCTGCTGCAGAATCGTGGGCAACATATTCAAAAAGTTAAGTTTTCTAATGATAGGAGACTTTTAGATAATTGTAGTGACCCAACTCATTATTCTTGGAAGATCCCATTTAACACACAATGTCGAATGAGGAAATCCAAATGTTACACTGGTAAAAAAGAGTGAATAGTTTCCAGATACCTGGAGTTGGTCGTAGTCAGAGTTGACATGGATGGTCTTCAGATCAGTGTAGGTGGGTTCCCCCTTCAGCTCAATCTTCTACAAAATATATATAAAAACATTTTGATATATTATTGTAATTTATATTTCTACGTCTTCCTTGATTTCTCAGAATATTGTGGTTTCATAGGAGACTGTGGGGCCTCGTGGGCGTTTGTGCTTGAGCACCACCTCATCTTCCCATTTCAACCTGCTGCCAGTTCCTTCTCATGTTTCCTGCATGTGCTCCAGGGAAACTGTTTATCCCTCTTATCATGCAGTATATTTATAATTGCCTTTTTATGACACTTCACTCTGACACTTGAAAATGAGCCAGATGCAGATTGATTCGCTCTTTAAAAGGAAAATTGACCAATTACATGTTTAAAGGTTAGTCACTTTGACTTCCTGCCTCCGTGGAGCAGAGACGACGAGGGCGTCGGCGTGACGAGACTCTGACTCGAGCGTGACGTGTTGAGGTCAAAACACCTTATCTAGTCTAGTCTACTGTGTGTCAGTGTCGGACAGAAAACAGTATTTCACTTCGCCTGTCTCACACTTTCTCTGTCTGAAGGGAAAGAAAGAAAAACTCTTACCTTCAGCCTCGTGGAGAGACTTGTCAGAAAAAGAAAAACAAACAGAGCGAACATTAACCAAGGTTACCAGGAAGCACAGAGGGGATAAACTGGTACAGCAGCGGTGTGTGGGGATTTCAAGAACAGAGCGTTTCTGAGAATTAATCAACAATATCCTGATCTAATATTTAGCTTGGAATGAAAAGTGACACCTCGAAAACAGAAGTAATAGAGATGATATGAAAGGAGGCGGTGACGGCGGAAAAAACCCCAAAAGATACCCAACTCTACTCATGATGCAGGAAACTTATCTTTACCTGTGGTACTTGTACAAAGCGACAACGACCGTCAGGATGTAGAGGACGGACACCACTCCACACAGGATGTAGGGCATCATCACCAAACCATTACTGCGGCCTGCGGGTGCCACCAGACAAAGAGAAGGTAAAGGAGTTTTCACTGTTCCTAAAATGTGTCTCAACTTGTTTACATAAGTCAGCAATAGTCTTCACGATAGACGCGCTCGACCAATCAGGAGTCAGCTGTCAATCATGATGCTGTTTTAATACCCTTACTCAGTACAACCAAACTTTTCACTTGAACATACATCAGCGTGATAAGAATTAAAATGACAGAAACCATCTTTGAGAAATATGTATTTAACGTCTACTTTACTTTAATTCTTTGGTCTGGTCCATGTCCCATCTGCTCACATGGAGGAGGCAGTTTTTTTTATTTTTTTTTAAACCACATCCAGCCACAGAAGTTCATATGTGCCCAGGGATCATCTGGGAAACAAATTACTTTCTGTATCTTCATGTGATTAATTACTCTGTCTCTGTGTTTGCAGCCTCACTCATTTCTCCGAGGTCGGATCGAGACACTCTGGCTTTGATCTCGGGAGCTGCCATGTCGTCCATTCTTAACTACGTCAGTGATGCACGTAGAGAAGTTTACCTTGAGTGGCGCCGTCCGCCAGAAAAACAAATGTGCTCCTCTGAGATCCTCTGGGAGATTGAGCCTGACACTGATACGCCCTGCTGTCCAGCAGGCTGACCTGCAGCTCCAGAGTTTGTCCTGGTGCAATCGCTCTGATCTGGGATGACGACAAATGTGAGGAGGTGAGTAAATGACTCGGTTAAAGCAAAAAAAAATAAAACACAGATATGTCCTCAGTGTTCGGTGTCCGATAGCAGGAGTATGAAGAAGGTTACATCCACACATAGTATTAAAATGCATCACTGTTGCTATGGTTACATCGGCATAAAAGTGGCGGATCCTGTATCGTGTTGGCATCTGATAGTGGTGGTGGACCACGGCCGAGGTGGCAGCTGATGGTGGATCCTGATCGTGGTGGCTGCTGACCATGGACTATGATTACAACAAGACTATTTGATATATAATATTTCCCTCAGATACTCGACCGTTACTGACAATAATCCATCAATTCATTGACCTTCAGTTATGCTACAAACTGTTTATTCTAACCAATGCTGTAAATACTCTGATCTTGATGATGTTCTCCTTTACACGTGACATCTATTGCACTTCTGTCCGTCCTGGGAGACGGATCCTCACATGTCTCTCTGAGGTTTCTACCTTCTTTACCCTGTTAAAAGGGTTTTAGTAGTTTTTCCTGACTCTTGTTGAGGGTTAAGAACAGAGGATGTCACGCCTCGTTAAAGCCCTATGTGACAAATTGTGATTTGTGAATATGGGCTATACAAATAAAATTTGATTGATTGATTGATTGATAAAAGTGTGTAAATGCTGGTGACCCCGTTTTAGTTTAAAAACGGACAGAAACACAGACGTATGATCAATGACGAAAACACCCGCATCCACTTCCTGATGGATGAAGGCTTCAAAGAAACCTTGGGTCCATACATCACACATTATTGCAAAAAGTATGTGGACACTCAAAGTTCCAGAAACGTCCGTTTCCCCATCACCTACTGCACAGGAACTTGCCCCAGGGGTGAAAAGCTCCTGCAGCACATTGTGTTGTAAGTTTTCAGCGCCGGGCCAAAGCCACAGGAAGATGAAGTGAACTCGATGGATGACAAGTGCAGCTTCATCCTCGTCCTAATCTGTCAGAAACTACAAATATTACAATGTGGCCCGGACCTATAACAATGCTAGTAGGAAAAGCCAGGGCCCGTACTTTGCAACTACAACAGCTTCTGCTCTTTCATTCGTCTTCATTCATAACAACATAACAACTCTTCACCTTCCCTCGGTCGTCTCTGAACCAGGTGTAGCGCGTCACTGGAGGGTTTGCGTCACTCGAACACGTCAACATCACGGTTTCTCCTTCGAAAACCGGTCCAGACGGGCTGATTGTTGCCCTGGTGAATCGAGGAGCATCTGTGGGGAGACGGACAGCGACACCTGCAATTTACTTTTCATGTGCCTCAGAAAGTCGTCTCCGGATCTACGAACGCTGTTGTCTGTGTTATTTTTTCCTCTTTATTCCAGAGCATTGTCTTTTAGTTCAAGAGCAGGACTTGTAGATTTTTAGATTTTGCAGAACGTTCACTCAAAACCCTGCGCTTGCGATCAAATAGTCCTGCTTGTGCTCAGACTTTGCATCACATAGCATCACTGCCTGCAACACAATGGCAGCTTGTGTTTGCTTCATTCATTTCGTCCGTCAACGCCAAGTTAAGACAAGTTCAGTTTTTCCAACTCAGGATCAAGAAAAACCAACGAAAAAATCCCCCTCAGGTCGTGTCAGGCTGAAACATGTTGACTGTGCAATACATTAAAGGGTAGTAAATAAAAGTGAGTGCTCGTATGAGGAAGACGAAGAAGAGGAAGAACCTGTCAAATGTGTCAGTAATTAAATGAATAAATCATCGATCATCAGATCATCGGAATCAGAATTAAAAGAACGATATTTCCCTCCCAAGAGTAGTGAGGTCCACGTTTAAAGAAACTGATGATTTTTGATACTTTTACTTAAGAAAGTTAAGTTTATCAAAGCGTTTTTTAATGAGTATCCTAAACATGTGGGCCAGCAGAGGGCGCTGTTTGCAGACAACACTGAGTCTCTCACACAGGATGCTGAGTTTTCGACTTGTTGCGGCCGGCGAGCTGCTGCCCCCGTTCGACAGCGGGTAGGAGACAGAACAGATGATGCTCTGGTTGTGATGGTCGGCCGAGGCGATGAAGGTCAGCGTGGACGTCATGATCATCGACCCGTCTGTGCTCTGCTTTTAGAAAAGTAAATAAAACCCAGTGAAACAAAAACACCCAGTGTGGGCCAGTCTGCCGTTTGGATTTCATGATCTGTTGAATTGCACAACGACAAAAGAACTGAATCAGTTCAGTTTGATCCAGACCCAGAACACGTCTTCTGGTCGGAGTTCATTTTGGCCAGTTGGTCTGGACCCTGGTTCTGAGGAATGAATGAATGATGGTTCGTCACCTGCTGCATGTGTGACTCCTCCTGGCTGGAGGCGTCCCGCGGCGACCAGGTGAGGGAGGGGGGCAGGACGGAGCAGGACACCGGGGTCTCACACTGCAGCTGGGCCTGGCCTCCCTCTGACATCTGACCCATGACGGTGAGCTGAGGAGGAGACGGCTCTGTTGTTGCAGAGGACATCAAACAGCGAAGAGCCAGTTAAAGAAAGAGGGTTTTTACACAGACAGGAAGTTAAACAGTCATCGATCATTCAGAGACGTATTCTACTTATCTTCAGGTAGATCATTTAAAGGATCAACTAGAAAATCCCTCAGTAGAGCACATCCTCATCAGTCCCATTATTAAACATATCCAGGCCTCGTCTACACGATTTCCTCCAGTCGTACCTGTTTGAGTGATGATGTCGACTGCATCAGGGAAAGTGAATTGGACCTTCAGACAGTTGAGTCTGAAGAAGTACGAGTCGTTGTGGATGTTTGAGGAGCCGCTCATCACCGTGGTGCAGTTGTTCTTCGTTAAGTCGCCGATTATTTCTCCCTATGAGAGTTTTGGGGAAAATAAAGTTTAAAATGTGATCCATCCACCCAATGTTCGATCCTTTGATCCACCAACCCATCCCTCCACTTATCTCTTCATCTATCCACCTAGCATCCATCTATTGATCCTTAGATCTATCCATCCACCTATCCTTCCATTAATCTAGCCATCCATTTAGGAATGTTGTCATATTTAATTCAACTTAAGTGATGCTCATGAGTTTTGTGAAGTGAAAAAATAAAGAAAGACTTCCTACCTGTGCGGTGTTTGGACTTAAATGTGTTCCTCTCCTCCAGAAAGACTTGTTGGAGCAGTTCAGGATGTTTGCCTCCTGGTTGTCAGGGACCTCGAAGTGACATGGGACCGTGACACAGGAGTTAGTGATGCTCACGATTCTCCGAGGCACCGTCAGAACCCAGGTTTTACTGAAGACGCCTGAGACGCAGAACACAGGACTTTAGATTTATCTGCAACAGCTCAAACTCTCCACCACCGACTCTCCTCCAACTTCATTTACAACACACATCTTGATGGAAAGTGTCTTTGTACATTCACCCAAGTACAAAAATTCACTGCAAATATGAGAATGTTTTCCTTTAATGCTAAAGCTAAATATCGTACATCTTAGCATAATTTAAACATGTTTGTATATAAGGTAGAATATGCAAGAAAAGAAAGGATAAGAAAACATAAGAAAAGATTTGATATGAAACAGTATTAAAAACCATATGTTTATAGTATGATATTCATATTTTTACTCCGTCCACCACTGTTTTAACTTAACTTCCGCATCTACAAATACCTGAATTGAGTAAAATCCAGAAACTACCAACCTTGCATCACAGCGAGGAGCAAACCGACGTCCGTCACACCAACACCCATCTCAGCTGGATGAGAAGAAGCGTTTCCACGACAACATAAAAACAACAACTAACAACTACTTTATAAAAGAATCACAATTTGCATGTAATGAAATAAAGATTGTATGAGGACAAAAACTAATATCCCCCTACATTTACTGACACAACGGTTTAAAACTCGGGGAAGCAGATAAAAACAAGACATTTTGAGTGAATGCTGCCATCTAATGCAACTTTAACACTAAGGAATCGAACCTGTGACACAAACAGACACACACATTAACTTTACCTGTCCAGTGATGGTGAGCAGTTCCGTGTGTGAGTTTGCTGGGAAAGAGGAGAGAATATTTAAAAAGAGGAAGAGTTCACAGAACTTCTGTTTGTGTTAAAGTGATGAAATTTGTCGAAGCAGCGTCGGGGGTGAAATGTTGACAGAAAGATTCTGCAACAGATGTTGTCACGTTTCAAAGTGTTGCAAAAACACACTTTGTAAAGTTTTCATTTTATACTAAATTCTTATTGTGATTATGTAGAGATGCAGGGACACAGTGTTTGTGTGTGGGGGGGGGGAGTTTTGTAGCTATAGAAATATTTGTGACATGGGTAAAAATAAGTTTTGACTCTGTAGAAATATTGTTTGTGTGTAAATAAGTTGTGCAGCTTTAGAAATATTTGGTGTATGTGTAATTCACATTTGTCCAGAGATATTTTCAAGTGAAGAAGTATCTTCTGGAACGTCTGGCGTGCTTCTGTCTCCACCAACCTGTCGTCCATCGTCCACGTGTCCAATCACAGTCGTCCTGACGTCCTCCATTTTGTCTGTCTGGTAACGAGACTGAAAACACCTGGGCAGGATTTTTAGCTGCAGTTGAAATCAGCTGTTTGGGATTTAGTTTTTATTGTACATTTTCTGCTCAGACTCTATATTTCTATGTGGTTCCTGCACAAATGTATAAAATGTCATCATTCAATCATTTTGAAAACAGTGTTGAAGCATTTGAAAAACCTAACCCTCGGTGTAGGACGAGTGAGGAAAGAGTTCCTGGGTCTGTGTTGTGTGAAAACACTGAAACAGGATTCACAGTTTGGTTCTGATTCACTCACTGTGTGAACAAAACACATGATGAGGGACACACTTCGAAATCAGAGGAGTCCCAAGAAAACCTCAAAAACAAATTCACTTTATGACACTAGTGGGCAGCATAAGCAAGAGGATCTGTCTGTCTCTCTCTCTCTCTCTCTCTCTCTCTGTCTCTCTCTCTCTCTCTCTCTGTCTCTCTCTCTCTCTCTCTCTGTCTCTCTCTCTCTCTCTCTCTCTCTCTCTCTCTCTCTCTCTCTCATACACACACACACACACATAAAGACACACACCTGTCCCACACACCAAGAGACACACTGACGACGAATATATTTTTGTGCACATGCTCGATTCACATACATGTTTACCAGTGACGTCACTGATGACGTCATCAGTGACGTCATCAGTGACGTCACTGATGACGTCACTGATGACGTGGTTCATGATCTTGAACCACACACTGAAACTCAACCTTCATCTTCAGGTGCATCACACCAGCTCTTCTCCATCTTACTGTAAAACCCACATCAGACCTTCTCAGAGCCTTTTCCTTGAAAAACTTCCTCCTCAGTGGTCAGGGGATATTTCTGTCGTGACCCTTTGCAACATCAGTGACCTGAGGGCCAGAGAAAGGAACTGGTTGAAGAAAATTATTCAACGTGAAGTGAGTGGAGCCGAGAATTAGCAGCAACAGTTTGATGATAAAATCGAGTAAAAGTCCAAAAAAGGATGTGACTGTTTGTAGAAGTTTGTTCCCTGTGGAATAATTAGAATTATTTATGAGGTCTTTGACCCAGTTCAGAGAAAACACATGTTACTCATGAGCTCTGTGTGTGTGTGTGTGTGTGTGTGTGTGTGTGTGTGTGTGTGTGTGTGTGAGAGAGACAAGGACAGGGAGATAAAGTGAGTGTCAGAAAATGCGGAAGGCAAAGTCAGATACAAATGAAACAAAAAGGAAGGAGAGAAAGAGGAAGGGTCTTTGTCTTTGTGGGTGTCTGTGTGTGTGTGTGTGTGTGAGTGTGTGTGTGTGTGTGTGTGTGTGAGTGTGTGTGTGTGTGTGTGTGTGTGTGTGTGTGTGTGTGTGTGTGTGTGTGTGTGTGTGTGTGAGTGCAGCCCATGAAGATTCACTTCACTTCTGCCTCTGACCACTGAGACACTGACCTCCGAGCTGTGAGATCCGTCAAACATCTACAAGTAAGTAACCAGGACATTTTCTATTGAGCTTTTTAGTGACGACATTGAAACAGATATTAATTATTAATTAATGCACACACTCATATTTTTTATATTTTGCAGTTTGAAGACAATTCTCAAACGTTGTGTCAAAGAACAGACGTTTGAAACGACCTGTTGAATCACGTTTATTTTGATGGTTGTGTTGTGATGTCAATGCAAACCTGCACATTTCAGCTGAAAGGGACATTTTCACCCAGAGCAGGTTTATCTTCTCTATCACAGGAAACAGAAAGAATCACTGAAGTGATTTTTTATGTTTTTTAATGGTTCTGAGTATTGTCACAGATCAGGGGCGTTTCAAGGGACTTTAGGGGCCACGGGCAAAAGGGATCAGGGGGCACCCTACATCGAAATAAAACAGAATCCCGCGATACCAAACCACATCAATCCAATCTTCAGACGCTTCTTTGAGTATAAAAAATACAAAGAAAGTTCTCGTCTTCAACTCCTCTAAAATTAATGTTTTCTTTGAGCTGTGAAATCGTTGCTGTGAAAAAGTAAAACTGCTGTCGGGTGCCTGAAGAGAATGATATTTTATATTTATATCATATTTATATAATATCATTTAAACCACGTCTATTATTATTGTTTAGTTTGTAGAAAGCTGTAGAATTGTTTTCTGTCGTCGTCTTCATTTCCCCTTTGAGGGCAGAGCCTTCCTTCTGTAAACTGCACAAACTATCGACTCTGTTCTACTGAATCTACTTCCACTGGCATGACTCAGTTTCGATGGATGAAATATCACCTACATCATCTCGGCCTCTCTACTCAGAATTTCTTCTTCTTCGTGAGGCTATGTTTTCACCATTGTTCCTCTCAGAGGTTTAATTTAGTTTGATGTTTTCAGGTTTCACTAAATGTCTGAGGACTGGAAGAAATTCAGCTGTTTCCCATTTTCCTCTATTTCTATTTTTCCACAGACGTGAGGAGACAAATCTGAAAATAGACATGGGTATAGACAGGTTTGTGTGTGTGTGTGTGTGTGTGTGTGTGTGTGTGTGTGTGTGTTGTGGACAAGTCAAATGTACCCAGCTGAGTCATTGTGTCTGAGCATGTGTCAAGGTGTGTGTGCATAGGCTTATAATAAAACTCTGTGTGTGTGTGTGTGTGTATTGTCGGACAGCTTATAAAAAGTGTTGGTGTCATGTCACAGTTCTGTTGTTTACTTATTTAGGGTCAGATTTGTGCATCTAATAAAATGGACGTAATTTACCTCAAGTGAATTTAGAAATCAGATGAAGTATTCAGGAGTTGTTGCAACTGAAAAACAGAAGAAAGAAGAAGAAACAGGAAAACTATAAATGTGTCTTTAATACATTAAAATATTATAAGTCTTAGATATGGTTACAGCTCTGAAGTATGTCAACGCTCCTTCAGTCGGGGTATGAAATAAATATATCTTTTCTTTTAGACATACTCAGTAATGTCTCCATGTATTGCAGTTTTTTCTAGAAGATACAGATATTCACATACTCAAGTAAAACTACAAATAGGACCAGCATGGACCTGATGATGGAAGTTTGTTTCTGTGTCTGCAGCCTCACAATGTCTCCTAACACCTCCGTGCCGCTCCACATCCTCAAGTCCTCTGAGGACGACCACAGGACAACGGTGGACATCGACACCATCATGGACACCGTCAGCATCGTCCTCTACACACTGACTGTGGTGCTCGGCATCACCGGGAACTCCGTGGTGATCTGGGTTGCTGGATTCAAGCTCAAGGTGGATATAACGTGTCGAGGCTATGAGCCATGAGTGTATTTTATATGTGTTATACTGTAGATATACTTACACTCACAAGAACTCTCTGCATTGGGTTCGTCTGCTATAAATACTGTCAACACATTATCCTGAAACTTTTATGTTCATTAACTGAAGTAAGATGCTTCACCTTTATTTTAAATTTACGTATTAATACTTTTGCCTCCTGCACCACAGGGTTTCACGACTCAAGAGTTTTCTGCAGACCCTAAATATCAGTTGTTTCAGTTGAGTTCACTCAAACGCAGAAACTTGAACTTCATGGTTCAGTTGAGAAACCTGATATTTCTGCTCTTTTCTTTTCTTCCTTCTCAGCCGAACGCCATGAACGTGTGGCTGGTGAATCTGGCGATGGCCGACCTGATCTTCTGCTTCACTCGCACCTTCTCCCTCATCAAGAAGTTATTCTTTGGCAAATGGCCCTTTGGCATCTTCCTCTGCAAGTTCAACGGCTTCTTCAAATACGCCAACATGTTCTGCTCCGTCTTCCTGCTGGCAGTGATCAGTCTGGACCGAGCGCTCTGCGTCTGGCTGCCCGTCTTCACCAAGCGACGGCGCACCCTGTGGGCCGCGAGGGTGGTGGCTGCCTGCGTCTGGGCGGCGTCGATCGTCCTCAGCAGTCCGTACTTCGTCTACCGACAGGTCTACCTGGGGAAGAACAACAAGACCAAGTGTTCTTTTGAGGTGAAGGAGACATCACAGGGCGACCAAAGCATCAAAGCTGCTCTTTACTCCATCCGCTTCATATGTGGCTTCATGCTGCCTTTCCTGGTCATCATCATGTGCTACTTCCTCACCGGCCTTGGCATCCGCCGCACACGTCTGTCTGGGAAAAAGCGTCCTCTACGTATATTAGCGTCCTTAGTGATTGCGTTCTTCCTGTGCTGGGCTCCGTACCACTGCCTCCAGCTGGTGAAGATGGTGGACAGTGAGAACAAGGTGGTGAAGATATGGCACCCTGTGGCAAAGAGCATCGCCTACTTTAACAGCTGCATCAACCCGCTGCTGTACTTCTGCATGGGGCTGAACGTGAGGGGGCGGTTCAGGCAGAGTCTGTCGGGGGTGTGCAGAAAGGCTCTGGCGGATGACGTGGAAGGACAGATGACCCAGTCCAACGACCTCTCCCTGGACTACAGTGGAGGATCGAGACAAACCGCTGCCGTGGCGACAAGAAGGAGTCAGGCAGCAGTGGACATAGCTAAAGTTTGAACCTCTCAGACTGATCGGTCAGATTTAAGGACCAAACACGTGACGTGGTTTAAATCACTGTGAAGAGGAAGGGGGAAGTTGGACAGTAAATGTATTTCAGAGTGAAAGTGAAGGAAATATATTCAAATATAATCGAACTTTTGGAATCAGTTCATCGTCTCCGTCTGCAGCTGCGACACGATGTTTTGGCAACAGTGACAGTCCAGGAAATGTCCACTAGAGGTGCTAACCCTAACCCTCACCAAGGACAGACTCTAATTGTCTCATGTTCAAATATTCAAGATAATTCTTAAAAAAGGGATGTAAATAAACATATTTA
Organism: Hippoglossus hippoglossus; assembly: GCF_009819705.1. Lineage (NCBI taxonomy): Eukaryota > Metazoa > Chordata > Actinopteri > Pleuronectiformes > Pleuronectidae > Hippoglossus > Hippoglossus hippoglossus. The sequence goes on from NC_047161.1 coordinate 1,805,768, forward strand.
GAGAAAGGAAACAAAGCAATTAGCCAATTAATTCACATCTCTCAGCTCACACCCCCACTCAACAGGCTCCTTGTTAAACCACGTTTAAATCTTTATTTGGATCTGCACCAATTTCCACACACTCATTAATATCAGTCGTCTGTTACAGAAAGAGAAAAAGAAAAGGATGTGTAGTGTTTGCAGTGTATAATTCAAGAGATATATTTTAAGTTTAATGTACATATCTTTTTGTCATTTAAGATTCATTTAGAATATATGTAGGGTTCAATAACTTGTTAGATTCTGTTGTACTCACACCTTCCACCAAGTTATTGTGTAATCCTGCTTATGAATAATGAAAGGGGGATGAAAACATATTCTCTTTGGCGGAGGTGACAATGATAAACATTGACAGATTTTCTAAAATCAGGAAATAACCCCAAAGAAACGAGGTTACTAGTTTGATGTGTTATGTATAGATCGTGTTTGTGATAATATAACTTCTGTATTCGAACTGACCGAGTGTGAAAGTTGTGATGGAGCAAAAATAGCATTCAGATGTTTGTGTTAAAATGTTGCAAGTAGAAAATCCTAAATAAATACTCAAGTAAAGTACAGATACCTGAAATATCTACTTAACGTAACTTTACAGAAGTATTTCTACGTCTTCTACGTCAACGCCAAGTTAAGACAAGTTCAGTTTTTCCAACTCAGGATCAAGAAAAACCAACGTCTGTGCAAAAAGGAAAAAAATCCCCCTCAGGTCGTGTCAGGCTGAAACATGTTGACTGTGCAATACATTAAAGGGTAGTAAATAAAAGTGAGTGCTCGTATGAGGAAGAAGAAGAAGAAGAGGAAGAACCTGTCAAATGTGTCAGTAATTAAATGAATAAATCATCGATATCATCGGAATCAGAATTAAAAGAACAATATTTCCCTCCCAAGAGTAGTGAGGTCCACGTTTAAAGAAACTGATGATTTTTGATACTTTTACTTAAGAAAGTTAAGTTTATCAAAGCGTTTTTTAATGAGGATCCTAAACATGTGGGCCAGCAGAGGGCGCTGTTTGCAGACAAACACTGAGTCTCTCACACAGGATGCTGAGTTTTCGACTTGCTGCGGCCTGCGAGCTGCTGCCCCCGCTCGACAGCGGGTAGGAGACAGAACAGATGATGCTCTCGTTGTGATGGTCGGCCGAGGCGATGAAGGTCAGCGTGGACGTCATGATCATCGACCCGTGAGTTTTATAAGTAAATAAAACCCAGTGTGGGCCAGTCTGCCGTTTGGATTTCATGATCTGTTGAATTGCACAACGACAAAAGAACTGAATCAGTTCAGTTTGATCCAGACCCAGAACACGTCTTCTGGTCAGAGTTCATTTTGGCCAGTTGGTCTGGACCCTGGTTCTGAGGAATGAATGAATGATGGTTCGTCACCTGCTGCATGTGTGACTCCTCCTGGCTGGAGGCGTCCCGGGGCGACCAGGTGAGGGAGGGGGGCAGGACGGAGCAGGACACCGGGGTCTCACACTGCAGCTGGGCCTGGCCTCCCTCTGACATCTGACCCATGACGGTGAGCTGAGGAGGAGACGGCTCTGTTGTTGCAGAGGACATCAAACAGCGAAGAGCCAGTTAAAGAAAGAGGGTTTTTACACAGACCGGAAGTTAAACAGTCATCGATCATTCAGAGACGTATTCTACTTATCTTCAGGTAGATCATTTAAAGGATCAACTAGAAAATCCCTCAGTAGAGCACATCCTCATCAGTCCCATTATTAAACATATCCAGGCCTCGTCTACACGATTTCCTCCAGTCGTACCTGTTTGAGTGATGATGTCGACTGCATCAGGGAAAGTGAATTGGACCTTCAGACAGTTGAGTCTGAAGAAGTACGAGTCGTTGTGGATGTTTGAGGAGCCGCTCATCACCGTGGTGCAGTTGTTCTTCGTTAAGTCGCCGATTATTTCTCCCTATGAGAGTTTTGAGAAAATAAAGTTTAAAATGTGATCCATCCACCCAATGTTCGATCCTTTGATCCACCAACCCATCCCTCCACTTATCTCTTCATCTATCCACCTAGCATCCATCTATTGATCCTTAGATCTATCCATCCACCTATCCTCCCATTAATCTAGCCATCCATTTAGGAATGTTGTCATATTTAATTCAACTTAAGTGATGCTCATGAGTTTTGTGAAGTGAAAAAATAAAGAAAGACTTCCTACCTGTGCGGTGTTTGGACTTAAATGTGTTCCTCTCCTCCAGAAAGACTTGTTGGAGCAGTTCAGGATGTTTGCCTCCTGGTTGTCAGGGACCTCGAAGTGACATGGGACCGTGACACAGGAGTTAGTGATGCTCACGATTCTCCGAGGCACCGTCAGAACCCAGGTTTTACTGAAGACGCCTGAGACGCAGAACACAGGACTTTAGATTTATCTGCAACAGCTCAAACTCTTCACCACCGACTCTCCTCCAACTTCATTTACAACACACATCTTGATGGAAAGTGTCTTTGTACATTCACCCAAGTACACAAATGCATAAAATGGCATCATTCAATCATTTTGAAAACAGTGTTGAAGCATTTGAAAAACCTAACCCTCGGTTGAGGACGAGTGAGGAAAGAGTTCCTGGGTCTTTGTTGTGTGAAAACACTGAAACAGGATTCACAGTTTGGTTCTGATTCACTCACTGTGTGAACAAAACACATGTTGAGGGAGACACTTCGAAATCAGAGGAGTCCCAAGAAAACCTCAAAAGGGCACCACCCTTCAAAGGAAGGGAAAAGATAGCCAATTTATTGATTAAGTCTCATAAAGGTACTAACTACAAATTTGGAACTCTGATTAACAATTAAATTAATAACTATAACCAAAATTACCATATAGATAGTTAGCTAAGTTGAAGGATATGGAGTTCTTGACAGTGTAGAGGTTGGCAAAATTCACTTATGCAACATTAATGAAAAACATTTGTGAAAGAAAAACATTTATTATGAATATAATAAAGTATCAAAACACAAATTACTAACGGTGTACTTCCTAAACAAAGACAGGTATGTGAGTATGCATGTGTGTGTGTCTGTGTGAGTCAGCGTGCTCTCAAAATGGCGGCTGGCCAATTGAATATAACACCCTCCCCCCTATTGGAATGTTTACGACCTGTAGAGCTAATGAGGTGAAGAGTAATGCGTGTGTCTGTGTGTGTGCCAAATTAGAGAAGGTTGCTAGATGTATGCAAGGAAGGACTGAAGAGCATAACTAGCATTAACTTTCTCAACAACTTGTAACCACAATATCACAACACAAATCAAACTTATAAACATCACACAGAATCGAATAAACAGTCTTGCTTAGCCTAGTATAATTATTAAGCCCAGTTGTGTTATCTGTCCGTGGAAAGGGGAAAAAGGAAGTTGCTGTGCAGTTCGAAGTTTTGTGAAGTCGTCTGGCTGGTTGTGGCTCCCGCCTTAGTGATTCTGTTGAGCTGTGTAGCTCAGTTGCTGGCTGAAGTTTGCAAGCAGGACGTCGAGTCGCTGCTAGGAGGTTGGTAGAGCTTGGAGTACGAGGAGGTTTCCTTGGTGAGATGAGCTGGAAGCTGCACCTTTGTGCTCCTCTCAAAGAGTTGGATGGGAAGAGAAGATGTATATATGTATTTTTGTGCACATGCTCGATTCACATACATGTTTACCTGTGAGGACCATCAGTGACGTCATGATCAGTGACGTCATCAGTGACGTCATGATCTTGAACCACACACTGAAACTCAACCTTCATCTTCAGGTGCATCACACCAGCTCTTCTCCATCTTACTGTAAAACCCACATCAGACCTTCTCAGAGCCTTTTCCTTGAAAAACTTCCTCCTCAGTGGTCAGGGGATATTTCTGTCGTGACCCTTTGCAACATCAGTGACCTGAGGGCCAGAGAAAGGAACTGGTTGAAGAAAATTATTCAACGTGAAGTGAGTGGAGCCGAGAATTAGCAGCAACAGTTTGATGATAAAATCGAGTAAAAGTTCAAAAAAGGATGTGACTGTTTGTAGAAGTTTGTTCCCTGTGGAATAATTACAATTATTTATGAGGTCTTTGACCCAGTTCAGAGAAAACACAGGTCACTCATGAGCTCTGTGTGTGTGTGTGTGTGTGTGTGTGTGTGTGTGTGTGTGTGTGTGTGTGTGTGTGTGTGTGTGTGTGTGTGTGTGTGTGTGTGTGTGTGAGAGAGAGACAAGGACAGGGAGATAAAGTGAGTGTCAGAAAATGCGGAAGGCAAAGTCAGATACAAATGAAACAAAAAGGAAGGAGAGAAAGAGGAAGGGTCTTTGTCTTTGTGGGTGTCTGTATGTGTGTGTGTGTGTGTGTGTGTGTGTGTGTGTGTGTGTGTGTGTGTGTGTGTGTGTGTGTGTGTGTGTGTGTGTGTGTGTGTGTGTGTGTGTGTGAGTGCAGCCCATGAAGATGCGTCTTCACTTCTGCCTCTGACCACTGAGACACTGACCTCGGAGCTGTGAGATCCGTCAAACATCTACAAGTAAGTAACCAGGACATTTTCTATTGAGCTTTTTAGTGACGACATTGAAACAGATATTAATTATTATGAATTAATGCACACACTCATATTTTTTATATTTTGCAGTTTGAACACAATTCTCAAACGTTGTGTCAAAGAACAGACGTTTGAAACGACCTGTTGAATCACGTTTATTTTGATGGTTGTGTTGTGATGTCAATGCAAACCTGCACATTTCAGCTGAAAGGGACATTTTCACCCAGAGCAGGTTTATCTTCTCTATCACAGGAAACAGAAAGAATCACTGAAGTGGGTTTTTTATGTTTTTTAATGGTTCTGAGTATTGTCACAGATCAGGGGCGTTTCAAGGGACCTTAGGGGCCACGGGCAAAAGGGATCAGGGGGCACCCTACATCGAAATAAAACAGAATCCCGCGATACCAAACCACATCAATCCAATCTTCAGACGCTTCTTTTAGTATAAAAAATACAAAGAGAGTTCTCGTCTTCAACTCCTCTAAAATTAATGTTTTCTTTGAGCTGTGAAATCGTTGCTGTGAAAAAGTAAAACTGCTGTTGGGTGCCTGAACAGAATGATATTTTATATTTATATCATATTTATATAATATCATTTAAACCACGTCTATTATTATTGTTTAGTTTGTAGAAAGCTGTAGAATTGTTTTCTGTCGTCGTCTTCATTTCCCCTTTGAGGGCAGAGCCTTCCTTCTGTAAACTGCACAAACTATCGACTCTGTTCTACTGAATCTACTTCCACTGGCATGACTCAGTTTCGATGGATGAAATATCACCTACATCATCTCGGCCTCTCTACTCAGAATTTCTTCTTCTTCGTGAGGCTATGTTTTCACCATTGTTCCTTTCAGAGGTTTAATTTAGTTTGATGTTTTCAGGTTTCACTAAATGTCTGAGGACTGGAAGAAATTCAGCTGTTTCCCATTTTCCTCTATTTCGATTTTTCCACAGACGTGAGGAGACAAATCTGAAAATAGACATGGGTATAGACAGGTTTGTGTGTGTGTGTGTGTGTGTGTGTGTGTGTGTGTGTGTGTGTGTGTGTGTGTGTGTGTGTGTGTGTGTGTGTGTTGTGAACAAGTCAAATGTACCCAGCTGAGTCATTGTGTCTGAGCATGTGTCAAGGTGTGTGTGCATAGGCTTATAATAAAACTCTGTGTGTGTGTGTGTGTGTGTGTGTGTGTGTGTGTGTTGTGTTAGATGTGGGTCAGCAGAATTATCGATATTGTCGGACAGCTTATAAAAAGTGTTGGTGTCATGTCACAGTTCTGTTGTTTACTTATTTAGGGTCAGATTTGTGCGTCTGATAAAATGGACGTAATTTACCTCAAGTGAATTTAGAAATCAGATGAAGTATTCAGGAGTTGTTGCAACTGAAAAACAGAAGAAAGAAGAAGAAACAGGAAAACTATAAATGTATCTTTTATACATTAAAATATTATAAGTCTTAGATATGGTTACAGCTCTGAAGTATGTCAACGCTCCTTCAGTCGGGGTATGAAATAAATATATCTTTTCTTTTAGACATACTCAGTAATGTCTCCATGTATTGCAGTTTTTTCTAGAAGATACAGATATTCACATACTCAAGTAAAACTACAAATAGGACCAGCATGGACCTGATGATGGAAGTTTGTTTCTGTGTCTGCAGCCTCACAATGTCTCCTAACACCTCCGTGCCGCTCCACATCCTCAAGTCCTCTGAGGACGACCACAGGACAACGGTGGACATCGACACCATCATGGACACCTTCAGCATCGTCCTCTACACACTGACTGTGGTGCTCGGCATCACCGGGAACTCCGTGGTGATCTGGGTTGCTGGATTCAAGCTCAAGGTGGATATAACGTGTCGAGGCTATGAGCCATGAGTGTATTTTATATGTGTTATACTGTAGATATACTTACACTCACAAGCCTCTCTGCATTGGGTTCGTCTGCTATAAATACTGTCAACACATTATCCTGAAACTTTTATGTTCATTAACTGAAGTAAGATGCTGCACCTTTATTTTAAATTTACGTATTAATACTTTTGCCTCCTGCACCACAGGGTTTCACGACTGAAGAGTTTTCTGCAGACCCTAAATATCAGTTGTTTCAGTTGAGTTCACTCAAACGCAGAAACTTGAACTTCATGGTTCAGTTGAGAAACCTGATATTTCTGCTCTTTTCTTTTCTTCCTTCTCAGCCGAACGCCATGAACGTGTGGCTGGTGAATCTGGCGATGGCCGACCTGATCTTCTGCTTCACTCGCACCTTCTCCCTCATCAAGAAGTTATTCTTTGGCAAATGGCCCTTTGGCGTCTTCCTCTGCAAGTTCAACGGCTTCTTCAAATACGCCAACATGTTCTGCTCCGTCTTCCTGCTGGCAGTGATCAGTCTGGACCGAGCGCTCTGCGTCTGGCTGCCCGTCTTCACCAAGCGACGGCGCACCCTGTGGGCCGCGAGGGTGGTGGCTGCCTGCGTCTGGGCGGCGTCGATCGTCCTCAGCAGTCCGTACTTCGTCTACCGACAGGTCTACCTGGGGAAGAACAACAAGACCAAGTGTTCTTTTGAGGTGAAGGAGACATCACAGGGCGACCAAAGCATCAAAGCTGCTCTTTACTCCATCCGCTTCATATGTGGCTTCATGCTGCCTTTCCTGGTCATCATCATGTGCTACTTCCTCACCGGCCTTGGCATCCGCCGCACACGTCTGTCTGGGAAAAAGCGTCCTCTACGTATATTAGCGTCCTTAGTGATTGCGTTCTTCCTGTGCTGGGCTCCGTACCACTGCCTCCAGCTGGTGAAGATGGTGGACAGTGAGAACAAGGTGGTGAAGATATGGCACCCTGTGGCAAAGAGCATCGCCTACTTTAACAGCTGCATCAACCCGCTGCTGTACTTCTGCATGGGGCTGAACGTGAGGGGGCGGTTCAGGCAGAGTCTGTCGGGGGTGTGCAGAAAGGCTCTGGCGGATGACGTGGAAGGACAGATGACCCAGTCCAACGACCTCTCCCTGGACTACAGTGGAGGATCGAGACAAACCGCTGCCGTGGCGACAAGAAGGAGTCAGGCAGCAGTGGACGTAGGTAAAGTTTGAACCTCTCAGACTGATCGGTCGGATTTAAGGACCAAACACGTGACGTGGTTTAAATCACTGTGAAGAGGAAGGGGGAAGTTGGACAGTAAATGTATTTCAGAGTGAAAGTGAAGGAAATATATTCAAATATAATCGAACTTTTGGAATCAGTTCATCGTCTCCGTCTGCAGCTGCGACACGATGTTTTGGCAACAGTGACAGTCCAGGAAATGTCCACTAGAGGTGCTAACCCTAACCCTCACCAAGGACAGACTCTAATTGTCTCATGTTCAAATATTCAAGATAATTCTTAAAAAAGGGATGTAAATAAACATATTTAGAGAAAGGAAACAAAGCAATTAGCCAATTAATTCACATCTCTCAGCTCACACCCCCACTCAACAGGCTCCTTGTTAAACCACGTTTAAATCTTTATTTGGATCTGCACCAATTTCCACACACTCATTAATATCAGTCGTCTGTTACAGAAAGAGAAAAAGAAAAGGATGTGTAGTGTTTGCAGTGTATAATTCAAGAGATATATTTTAAGTTTAATGTACATATCTTTTTGTCATTTAAGATTCATTTAGAATATATGTAGGGTTCAATAACTTGTTAGATTCTGTTGTACTCACACCTTCCACCAAGTTATTGTGTAATCCTGCTTATGAATAATGAAAGGGGGATGAAAACATATTCTCTTTGGCGGAGGTGACAATGATAAACATTGACAGATTTTCTAAAATCAGGAAATAACCCCAAAGAAACGAGGTTACTAGTTTGATGTGTTATGTATAGATCGTGTTTGTGATAATATAACTTCTGTATTCGAACTGACCGAGTGTGAAAGTTGTGATGGAGCAAAAATAGCATTCAGATGTTTGTGTTAAAATGTTGCAAGTAGAAAATCCTAAATAAATACTCAAGTAAAGTACAGATACCTGAAATATCTACTTAACGTAACTTTACAGAAGTATTTCTACGTCTTCTACGTCAACGCCAAGTTAAGACAAGTTCAGTTTTTCCAACTCAGGATCAAGAAAAACCAACGTCTGTGCAAAAAGGAAAAAAATCCCCCTCAGGTCGTGTCAGGCTGAAACATGTTGACTGTGCAATACATTAAAGGGTAGTAAATAAAAGTGAGTGCTCGTATGAGGAAGAAGAAGAAGAAGAGGAAGAACCTGTCAAATGTGTCAGTAATTAAATGAATAAATCATCGATATCATCGGAATCAGAATTAAAAGAACAATATTTCCCTCCCAAGAGTAGTGAGGTCCACGTTTAAAGAAACTGATGATTTTTGATACTTTTACTTAAGAAAGTTAAGTTTATCAAAGCGTTTTTTAATGAGGATCCTAAACATGTGGGCCAGCAGAGGGCGCTGTTTGCAGACAAACACTGAGTCTCTCACACAGGATGCTGAGTTTTCGACTTGCTGCGGCCGGCGAGCTGCTGCCCCCGTTCGACAGCGGGTAGGAGACAGAACAGATGATGCTCTGGTTGTGATGGTCGGCCGAGGCGATGAAGGTCAGCGTGGACGTCATGATCATCGACCCGTGAGTTTTATAAGTAAATAAAACCCAGTGTGGGCCAGTCTGCCGTTTGGATTTCATGATCTGTTGAATTGCACAACGACAAAAGAACTGAATCAGTTCAGTTTGAACCAGACCCAGAACACGTCTTCTGGTCGGAGTTCATTTTGGCCAGTTGGTCTGGACCCTGGTTCTGAGGAATGAATGAATGATGGTTCGTCACCTGCTGCATGTGTGACTCCTCCTGGCTGGAGGCGTCCCGGGGCGACCAGGTGAGGGAGGGGGGCAGGACGGAGCAGGACACCGGGGTCTCACACTGCAGCTGGGCCTGGCCTCCCTCTGACATCTGACCCATGACGGTGAGCTGAGGAGGAGACGGCTCTGTTGTTGCAGAGGACATCAAACAGCGAAGAGCCAGTTAAAGAAAGAGGGTTTTTACACAGACAGGAAGTTAAACAGTCATCGATCATTCAGAGACGTATTCTACTTATCTTCAGGTAGATCATTTAAAGGATCAACTAGAAAATCCCTCAGTAGAGCACATCCTCATCAGTCCCATTATTAAACATATCCAGACCTCGTCTACACTGCAGATATCTTTTGAACCGATATTTTCCCCTGTGATATAAAAACAAATCTCCATCCACATGACTTTCGTTTCATAAAATGTCTGCGTCCAGACATTAAATGACTATAAATACTCAATACTCAGAAGAAGCTGTAATCCGAGTAATTTAATTTGATGCCTGGCACCAAAGGCTCAAAGATTTGAGAAATATGAGACAGATCAATAGTGTGGGGAGAAATATTTGCCCATTTGATCACTGTTGATTTCCTCCAGTCGTACCTGTTTGAGTGATGATGTCGACTGCATCAGGGAAAGTGAATTGGACCTTCGGACAGTTGAGTCTGAAGAAGTACGAGTCGTTGTGGATGTTTGAGGAGCCGCTCATCACCGTGGTGCAGTTGTTCTTCGTTAAGTCGCCGATTATTTCTCCCTATGAGAGTTTTGAGAAAATAAAGTTTAAAATGTGATCCATCCACCCAATGTTCGATCCTTTGATCCACCAACCCATCCCTCCATTTATCTCTTCATCTATCCACCTAGCATCCATCTATTTATCCATTTCCCCATCCACCCAACAATCGATCCTTTAATTGATCCATCTATCCACCCAATGTTCGATCCTTTGATCCACCCACACATCAACCATCCATCCATCTATTCATCTATACACGCAATGATTGATCCTTAGATCTATCCATCCACCTATCCTTCCATTAATCTAGCCATCCATTTAGGAATGTTGTCATATTTAATTCAACTTAAGTGATGCTCATGAGTTTTGTGAAGTGAAAAAATAAAGAAAGACTTCCTACCTGTGCGGTGTTTGGACTTAAATGTGTTCCTCTCCTCCAGAAAGACTTGTTGGAGCAGTTCAGGATGTTTGCCTCCTGGTTGTCAGGGACCTCGAAGTGACATGGGACCGTGACACAGGAGTTAGTGATGCTCACGATTCTCCGAGGCACCGTCAGAACCCAGGTTTTACTGAAGACGCCTGAGACGCAGAACACAGGACTTTAGATTTATCTGCAACAGCTCAAACTCTTCACCACCGACTCTCCTCCAACTTCATTTACAACACACATCTTGATGGAAAGTGTCTTTGTACATTCACCCAAGTACACAAATGCATAAAATGGCATCATTCAATCATTTTGAAAACAGTGTTGAAGCATTTGAAAAACCTAACCCTCGGTTGAGGACGAGTGAGGAAAGAGTTCCTGGGTCTTTGTTGTGTGAAAACACTGAAACAGGATTCACAGTTTGGTTCTGATTCACTCACTGTGTGAACAAAACACATGTTGAGGGAGACACTTCGAAATCAGAGGAGTCCCAAGAAAACCTCAAAAGGGCACCACCCTTCAAAGGAAGGGAAAAGATAGCCAATTTATTGATTAAGTCTCATAAAGGTACTAACTACAAATTTGGAACTCTGATTAACAATTAAATTAATAACTATAACCAAAATTACCATATAGATAGTTAGCTAAGTTGAAGGATATGGAGTTCTTGACAGTGTAGAGGTTGGCAAAATTCACTTATGGAACATTAATGAAAAACATTTGTGAAAGAAAAACATTTATTATGAATATAATAAAGTATCAAAACACAAATTACTAACGGTGTACTTCCTAAACAAAGACAGGTATGTGAGTATGCATGTGTGTGTGTCTGTGTGAGTCAGCGTGCTCTCAAAATGGCGGCTGGCCAATTGAATATAACACCCTCCCCCCTATTGGAATGTTTACGACCTGTAGAGCTAATGAGGTGAAGAGTAATGCGTGTGTCTGTGTGTGTGCCAAATTAGAGAAGGTTGCTAGATGTATGCAAGGAAGGACTGAATAGCATAACTAGCATTAACTTTCTCAACAACTTGTAACCACAATATCACAACACAAATCAAACTTATAAACATCACACAGAATCGAATAAACAGTCTTGCTTAGCCTAGTATAATTATTAAGCCCAGTTGTGTTATCTGTCCGTGGAAAGGGGAAAAAGGAAGTTGCTGTGCAGTTCGAAGTTTTGTGAAGTCGTCTGGCTGGTTGTGGCTCCCGCCTTAGTGATTCTGTTGAGCTGTGTAGCTCAGTTGCTGGCTGAAGTTTGCAAGCAGGACGTCGAGTCGCTGCTAGGAGGTTGGTAGAGCTTGGAGTACGAGGAGGTTTCCTTGGTGAGATGAGCTGGAAGCTGCACCTTTGTGCTCCTCTCAAAGAGTTGGATGGGAAGAGAAGATGTATATATGTATTTTTGTGCACATGCTCGATTCACATACATGTTTACCTGTGAGGACCATCAGTGACGTCATGATCAGTGACGTCATCAGTGACGTCATGATCTTGAACCACACACTGAAACTCAACCTTCATCTTCAGGTGCATCACACCAGCTCTTCTCCATCTTGCTGTAAAACCCACATCAGACCTTCTCAGAGCCTTTTCCTTGAAAAACTTCCTCCTCAGTGGTCAGGGGATATTTCTGTCGTGACCCTTTGCAACATCAGTGACCTGAGGGCCAGAGAAAGGAACTGGTTGAAGAAAATTATTCAACGTGAAGTGAGTGGAGCCGAGAATTAGCAGCAACAGTTTGATGATAAAATCGAGTAAAAGTTCAAAAAAGGATGTGACTGTTTGTAGAAGTTTGTTCCCTGTGGAATAATTAGAATTATTTATGAGGTCTTTGACCCAGTTCAGAGAAAACACAGGTCACTCATGAGCTCTGTGTGTGTGTGTGTGTGTGTGTGTGTGTGTGTGTGTGTGTGTGTGTGTGTGTGTGTGTGTGTGTGTGTGTGTGTGTGTGTGTGTGTGTGTGTGTGTGAGAGAGAGACAAGGACAGGGAGATAAAGTGAGTGTCAGAAAATGCGGAAGGCAAAGTCAGATACAAATGAAACAAAAAGGAAGGAGAGAAAGAGGAAGGGTCTTTGTCTTTGTGGGTGTCTGTATGTGTGTGTGTGTGTGTGTGTGTGTGTGTGTGTGTGTGTGTGTGTGTGTGTGTGTGTGTGTGTGTGTGTGTGAGAGAGAGAGACAAGGACAGGGAGATAAAGTGAGTGTAAGAAAATGCGGAAGGCAAAGTCAGATACAAATGAAACAAAAAGGAGGGAGAGAAAGAGGAAGGGTCTTTGTCTTTGTGGGTGTCTGTGTGTGTGTGTGTGTGTGTGTGTGTGTGTGTGTGTGTGTGTGTGTGTGTGTGTGTGTGTGTGAGTGCAGCCCATGAAGATGCGTCTTCACTTCTGCCTCTGACCACTGAGACACTGACCTCGGAGCTGTGAGATCCGTCAAACATCTACAAGTAAGTAACCAGGACATTTTCTATTGAGCTTTTTAGTGACGACATTGAAACAGATATTAATTATTATGAATTAATGCACACACTCATATTTTTTATATTTTGCAGTTTGAACACAATTCTCAAACGTTGTGTCAAAGAACAGACGTTTGAAACGACCTGTTGAATCACGTTTATTTTGATGGTTGTGTTGTGATGTCAATGCAAACCTGCACATTTCAGCTGAAAGGGACATTTTCACCCAGAGCAGGTTTATCTTCTCTATCACAGGAAACAAAAAGAATCACTGAAGTGATTTTTTTATGTTTTTTAATGGTTCTGAGTATTGTCACAGATCAGGGGCGTTTCAAGGGACCTTAGGGGCCACGGGCAAAAGGGATCAGGGGGCACCCTACATCGAAATAAAACAGAATCCCGCGATACCAAACCACATCAATCCAATCTTCAGACGCTTCTTTTAGTATAAAAAATACAAAGAGAGTTCTCGTCTTCAACTCCTCTAAAATTAATGTTTTCTTTGAGCTGTGAAATCGTTGCTGTGAAAAAGTAAAACTGCTGTTGGGTGCCTGAACAGAATGATATTTTATATTTATATCATATTTATATAATATCATTTAAACCACGTCTATTATTATTGTTTAGTTTGTAGAAAGCTGTAGAATTGTTTTCTGTCGTCGTCTTCATTTCCCCTTTGAGGGCAGAGCCTTCCTTCTGTAAACTGCACAAACTATCGACTCTGTTCTACTGAATCTACTTCCACTGGCATGACTCAGTTTCGATGGATGAAATATCACCTACATCATCTCGGCCTCTCTACTCAGAATTTCTTCTTCTTCGTGAGGCTATGTTTTCACCATTGTTCCTTTCAGAGGTTTAATTTAGTTTGATGTTTTCAGGTTTCACTAAATGTCTGAGGACTGGAAGAAATTCAGCTGTTTCCCATTTTCCTCTATTTCGATTTTTCCACAGACGTGAGGAGACAAATCTGAAAATAGACATGGGTATAGACAGGTTTGTGTGTGTGTGTGTGTGTGTGTGTGTGTGTGTGTGTGTGTGTGTGTGTGTGTGTGTGTGTGTGTGTGTGTGTGTGTGTGTGTGTGTGTGTTGTGGACAAGTCAAATGTACCCAGCTGAGTCATTGTGTCTGAGCATGTGTCAAGGTGTGTGTGCATAGGCTTATAATAAAACTCTGTGTGTGTGTGTGTGTGTGTGTGTGTGTGTGTGTTGTGTTAGATGTGGGTCAGCAGAATTATCGATATTGTCGGACAGCTTATAAAAAGTGTTGGTGTCATGTCACAGTTCTGTTGTTTACTTATTTAGGGTCAGATTTGTGCGTCTGATAAAATGGACGTAATTTACCTCAAGTGAATTTAGAAATCAGATGAAGTATTCAGGAGTTGTTGCAACTGAAAAACAGAAGAAAGAAGAAGAAACAGGAAAACTATAAATGTGTCTTTAATACATTAAAATATTATAAGCCTTAGATATGGTTATAGCTCTGAAGTATGTCAACGCTCCTTCAGTCGGGGTATGAAATAAATATATCTTTTCTTTTAGACATACTCAGTAATGTCTCCATGTATTGCAGTTTTTTCTAGAAGATACAGATATTCACATACTCAAGTAAAACTACAAATAGGACCAGCATGGACCTGATGATGGAAGTTTGTTTCTGTGTCTGCAGCCTCACAATGTCTCCTAACACCTCCGTGCCGCTCCACATCCTCAAGTCCTCTGAGGACGACCACAGGACAACGGTGGACATCGACACCATCATGGACACCTTCAGCATCGTCCTCTACACACTGACTGTGGTGCTCGGCATCACCGGGAACTCCGTGGTGATCTGGGTTGCTGGATTCAAGCTCAAGGTGGATATAACGTGTCGAGGCTATGAGCCATGAGTGTATTTTATATGTGTTATACTGTAGATATACTTACACTCACAAGCCTCTCTGCATTGGGTTCGTCTGCTATAAATACTGTCAACACATTATCCTGAAACTTTTATGTTCATTAACTGAAGTAAGATGCTTCACCTTTATTTTAAATTTACGTATTAATACTTTTGCCTCCTGCACCACAGGGTTTCACGACTGAAGAGTTTTCTGCAGACCCTAAATATCAGTTGTTTCAGTTGAGTTCACTCAAACGCAGAAACTTGAACTTCATGGTTCAGTTGAGAAACCTGATATTTCTGCTCTTTTCTTTTCTTCCTTCTCAGCCGAACGCCATGAACGTGTGGCTGGTGAATCTGGCGATGGCCGACCTGATCTTCTGCTTCACTCGCACCTTCTCCCTCATCAAGAAGTTATTCTTTGGCAAATGGCCCTTTGGCGTCTTCCTCTGCAAGTTCAACGGCTTCTTCAAATACGCCAACATGTTCTGCTCCGTCTTCCTGCTGGCAGTGATCAGTCTGGACCGAGCGCTCTGCGTCTGGCTGCCCGTCTTCACCAAGCGACGGCGCACCCTGTGGGCCGCGAGGGTGGTGGCTGCCTGCGTCTGGGCGGCGTCGATCGTCCTCAGCAGTCCGTACTTCGTCTACCGACAGGTCTACCTTGGGAAGAACAACAAGACCAAGTGTTCTTTTGAGGTGAAGGAGACATCACAGGGCGACCAAAGCATCAAAGCTGCTCTTTACTCCATCCGCTTCATATGTGGCTTCATGCTGCCTTTCCTGGTCATCATCATGTGCTACTTCCTCACCGGCCTTGGCATCCGCCGCACACGTCTGTCTGGGAAAAAGCGTCCTCTACGTATATTAGCGTCCTTAGTGATTGCGTTCTTCCTGTGCTGGGCTCCGTACCACTGCCTCCAGCTGGTGAAGATGGTGGACAGTGAGAACAAGGTGGTGAAGATATTGCACCCTGTGGCAAAGAGCATCGCCTACTTTAACAGCTGCATCAACCCGCTGCTGTACTTCTGCATGGGGCTGAACGTGAGGGGGCGGTTCAGGCAGAGTCTGTCGGGGGTGTACAGAAAGGCTCTGGCGGATGACGTGGAAGGACAGATGACCCAGTCCAACGACCTCTCCCTGGACTACAGTGGAGGATCGAGACAAACCGCTGCCGTGGCGACAACAAGGAGTCAGGCAGCAGTGGACGTAGGTAAAGTTTGAACCTCTCAGACTGATCGGTCAGATTTAAGGACCAAACACGTGACGTGGTTTAAATCACTGTGAAGAGGAAGGGGGAAGTTGGACAGTAAATGTATTTCAGAGTGAAACTGAAGGAAATATATTCAAATATAAATTAAAGGGGAATCGAGCTTTTGGAATCAGTTCATCGTCTCCGTCTGCAGCTGCGACACGAAGTCCTGGCAACAGTGACAGTCCAGGAAATGTCCACTAGAGGTGCTAACCCTAACCCTCACCAAGGACAGACTGTAATTGTCTCACGTTCAAATATTCAAGATAAGTCTTAAAAAAGGGATGTAAATAAACATATTTAGAGAAAGGAAACAAAGCAATTAGCCAATTAATTCACATCTCTCAGCTCACACCCCCACTCAACAGGCTCCTTGTTAAACCACGTTTAAATCTTTATTTGGATCTGCACCAATTTCCACACACTCATTAATATCAGTCGTCTGTTACAGAAAGAGAAAAAGAAAATGATGTCTAGTGTTTGCAGTGTATAATTCAAGAGATATATTTTAAGTTTAATGTACATATCTTTTTGTCATTTAAGATTCATTTAGAATATATGTAGGGTTCAATAACTTGTTAGATTCTGTTGTACTCACACCTTCCACCAAGTTATTGTGTAATCCTGCTTATGAATAATGAAAGGGGGATGAAAACATATTCTCTTTGGCGGAGGTGACAATGATAAACATTGACAGATTTTCTAAAATCAGGAAATAACCCCAAAGAAACGAGGTTACTAGTTTGATGTGTTATGTATAGATCGTGTTTGTGATAATATAACTTCTGTATTCGAACTGACCGAGTGTGAAAGTTGTGATGGAGCAAAAATAACATTCATATATTTGTGTTAAAATGTTGCAAGTAGAAAATCATAAATAAATACTCAAGTAAAGTACAGATACCTGAAATATCTACTTAACGTAACTTTACAGAAGTATTTGTACCTCCTGCTTGACCGCTTCAGACAGCCGACCCTCACAGACACATCAGATTTTCCTGCACATGTTTGATGCGTGTGATTAAAGTGTTGGATGAAAAGTGGAACTGAGTCTGGAGATGCAGGGAAGGACGGTGAAGGGAAGTGAGACACTTCTGAGGAGACACAGTTATAACTTTATTCCTGACGCTGAATGCAGACAGACGCTCAGATAAGGTGAAACTCAACAGTCCATGTATATTTTCATTTTCTGCATCAGGAGCGTTTCCTCGACTGCGTGTGTCACTGACTTCAAGCTGCATCTTTACAGGACACAAAGAGAAGAAGCTTGATCCTTATTGACCGGCTCATAAAACACACGTGTGCTCTGCAGGCGACTCACACATCAGCAGGACACAACACAATAACGCTGGTGTGACAGATATTAACAGAAAGAAAAGACAAAAAGTGAAAAGAGGATGTGATCGTCTCACTAGCAACTGGATGACTTAAGAGGTTGTGAAACCATCGAATTAGAAGTTTCATTGTCAGAAACATTTCAAAACTTAAGTCAGAGGAGCTCAGAATGAAAGTGGCATGATTTAATTGCAACAGGAAAAGAAAATAGAAGTTTCTACTGCATCTGAATTGCCATGAAACCCAGATATTAAAGAGGAACAAATGAACAATCACCTCTGATGTGACTTTTCTCTGAATTTTACTTTAAACAAGTTGCTCTTTGTTTTCAGCCAAATTTAACCTGATATATATTTCATATTTAAATCAATTATCGATCATGTCATTTGAACAGTTTTTGCCTTAAGGGTGTTGGTGAATTAATTTACACACACACACACACACACACACACACACACACACACACACACACACACACACACACACACACACACACACACACACACACACACTGTGCGTTAGTCTGCGGAGGTGCAGCTGCAGGTGAACTAAACCTAAATCTAATGTGTGAAGAGTTAAGGGGTAAATTAAGGTTAAGGGACAGATTCTGTGATTTTCTGTCACTCTGTGTTTTCCAGGTGTGAGCAGGTGAGGGCGGAGCCAAAGTCAGAGCCACACACACACACACACACACACACACACACACACACACACACACACACACACACACACACACACACACACACACACACACACACAGAGAGTTGTGTCTCCATTACTCAATAAGGACACTACATTGACTTACGCTGAATTCCTGGAGACTTCTCTAACCATGGTTAGTTACCATAGTTACTACTTGCCTAACCTTAACCTTAACCTTAACCTAAACCTAAACCTAAAACTTAACCTGACCTTAGACCTGAACTTAACCTTAACCTAAACCTTAGCCTTAACCTTAACCTTAACCTTAACCTTAGCCTTAGCCTTAACCTTAACCTTAATCTAACTGAACCTAAACCCGAACCTAACCTTAAACCTAACCAAACATAAACCTAGACCTAACTTAAACCCCTTAACCTAAACCTACATCTCACCTTAACATTAACCTTAACACAAACCTAAACCTAAACCTAAACTTGACCTAAACCTTATAATAAACATAAATCTAATCTTAAAACATGTCTTCACTTAGAATCTAATGATGTTGTGGGGACTAACGGTTACACGTGTGAATTTTGGTGAACCTTCGAAGCCCGTTCATGTTCAATCTGCGTGAGCGAGGAGGTGAATAAAACTTCTGCTTCCTGTGGCGAGGGAAATCAAAGTGTGGACTTCAACTTTGAAAAAGTTGTACCTGCGACATTAGCTTTCACTGTGTGAACAGCTTTGAGTCCCCACAACATCAGTAAAACCTGGACCCCACATACACACACACACACCCACTTTCTTTACTTCCATAAGCATACTTTAGAAAATGACCTTATCTGCCTCATAAAATAATTCAAATGAACGAGGACAACTCGCTCCTGCACAAGCTCCGGCTGCAAACAATCTGAACAAAGATGATTAAACTGGAGAAAATGTTTTTCCTTGTTAGAGTCTTGTCAGATTTACAGGCAGGGCCCTAATGATTTCCTGTTCCTATTGAGAATGCTGACATGCAGGGGCCCCACCTTGTCCTCAACCACCCAGTGATTACTGCACCGTTTAGTCTTCCACTAATTCCTCCTACAATGGAGCTGCGTGGATGTCACTTCAAACTACGCAGCCGCTGATGTAAGTGCAGAAACCATTAGTAATGAAGATAATAATGGTAATTAATGGTTATGCAACAGTGTAATGCAAACAGTATGATTAATACATTCCTAAAATACTATCACCTTATAAAAGAGAGGTCATAATAACAAACATGAAACACACCTATTAACATTCACTCATTCATAGTGTTGTAGTTTGATAATTCAGATTTTGTTACCTCTGCACCAGCCACCAAACTAAAAGACAACAACACAGCCTCGTTAAAAACTGTTAAATCCTCACAGACGGATTTAGCTCCTGTCCACTTCTATCTGATGACGTCATGAAACTGACACGTAACAGCTTCTGTTCTGTTTTATGTTCTTTACTTTAACGCATAAAAAACTAGACCAAGGTTCCAGTTGAGTTCCAGCCGTCGCTGCTACAGATTTCTGGATTCAGGAGATATATATAGAGCAGATGTAGATATAGATATAGATGGATTCAGTTCAGTTTCACCTGGAGCTGGTTGTGACAGTTGAAGCTGACTCTCAGTCAGTTCTTCTCACAGGAGATGGAACCCACTCAGCAGAGTCACAGAGAACAGACGCTCAGGGAGTGAAGGAGGAAACTTTCTCCTTGTTCACACTCACACATCAGACTCACTTTAACCAAGCTGCTGCTTCAAGGTAGAAAAGTTGTGTAGTGTTGCTAATTGAAGGTGCACGGTTTGACAATTTGACGTCCAATGAAAGACAATGTTGTGTTGCATTGTGGGAAATGCAGAATCCAAGGTCAACTTATAGGAACTGAGAACACATTTTAATCGTATTTTTGATTAACACCAGTCACTTTAATATGTCAACAGTTTCTCACACAAGTGCGTGTTCTTGCCCTAAGAATAAAAGTACTTTTTAATGACATATGTTCTTGTTCTGCTTAATTACGACTACACGCCCTATTTCGAGGCGTAGTCGTATTAAGTCATTAGCATGACAGCTGGATGAGAGGGTTTCCACTGAGCTGATCTGAGAAGAGTCTGACCTTCATTCTTTCATTCATTTAAGAGCGTGGACAACATGTCCTGGAGAAATTTGCATTAATTGTAGTTTGGAAGCAACAGCACCAATTACAATGTGATTCATAAAGTCACGTTTCCACAGGAGGTTATTTTTTCACCTCTGGCCAATAGTTAGTTTGATTGTCTTTCAGCAGGATGACGCAAACATGTCTCGATGAGGTTGAAAGTTTGAGTTGAAACTCGGTGGAAGGATGGGACATGGGCCAAGACAGAACTCAGGAATAAATATTTTTTGCTTTTTTACTTTTTGACAATGTGTGTGTGTGTGTGTGTGTGTGTGTGTGTGTGTGTGTGTTTCAGACATTAAACGTGTGTGTGTGGAGTAACACAGATGTAACTGTCTCTGTGTTTGTACTTTAACCACAGTCAAAAACTGTTTGTATGGGTCTTCAAAAGTTTTGAAACTATATATATATTGTATTTAAAGTTTATTCAACATCGTCTTCATGACAAAGTGCTTTTTTACAAACAGACAGGAACATAAACAGTAACAGACGAATCACATTGTCATATTAAATGTAAAACTGCAAAACGAAGAAACAAAATCCTTTAGTTTGTTAGACTCTTCTTTCTGATTCATTCAAAAATAAATATCAAAAAAAAATCCTAATCTATATTTGATATATTTGCTCTTTACAGTTTTTGTGTTACACGAGAGCAGCTTTTATTTAAAAAAGAAGAGATTTCTCTTTTGAAGGCAGCAAACACTTTCAGCTCACGTGTTTATTCTACACAGACAGAAGTAGAGAAGAAGACTGCACTAATAAATCTTTAGACAATAAAGGCAGTAAAACAGTTTAAATCAGTGTGATTATCAATAAATAAGGGACAAACATAAACCAGACTCCCCTGACTTTTCTTCAGTCAGCGGATACTAAACTTCATTCATTCCTCTTCACATTACAAATAGAAGCAGCAAAGATTTACTGTGTAACAGAACAGATCCTTCATAACAATCGGTTGTGTTGTTCTTTGCTTTGTCGTTTTCTCTTTTCGTGCAAAGGTTCAACAAATCACATGAATAAATGTAGACTTCACATAAATAAAACATGTATATGTAAATACATTTTTAAAATCTTATCTACAGCAGGAATTTCCAAGTGCTAAAAAGGTTTTGCTTGTGCTGAGAGTCTGTGTTCACACCATAGTCCCTCTATCAAGAGTTCCGTTGTAAGAACTCGAATCAAAGTCAATTTCCTCAAAATCTGAGTCGTCCTGGGAGTCGTCGGTGGAGCCGGAGCCGATGGTGGAGCCGGAGTCCATGATGGAGCTGGAGCCGATGGTGGAGCCGGTGTCGATGGTGGAGCCGGTGTCGGCCGAGGAGCCCTGGGAGGAGATTGCATGAACATTAGTGGGTAAAGTAGAAACACCACCACACCTGCTGGCAGCTGACGAAGCCACGGCGGCAGCAGGGTGCGGTGGACATCAATACATCAGTACGTAACGTTTCCACCACTTAGAGCAATTAAAGTGTTTGCCTTCCAATTAGGTGCACCAGCCCCGATAATTAGGTAAATTCAACATGTGGTGTTCTCTGAGCAAATTTTAATTATTTTAAGAATGACAATTGATTTAGGACACATGATGATCGTGAATGCAAAGTGACTTACACTGGTTCACTGCTTCGTGAACCTAAGTAAATAAAAGTGTTATAAGTTGTGCGGGAAAACCTCTCATGACCTGTCAGAGCTCCCATGAAGTTTTTAACTCTACTAGATTCAATGGACTCGTGTAGATTAGTATTAGTAGTGGTTGTAAATACCTTTTTGCCTTTCTTGTATTTAGTTTTTTTGGGTTTTTGTTCTTTGGGCTCGGTGTCCAGGAAGGATACAAAATGGATCAGGGTGTAAAATCTGGATAAACACAAAAAAGAAACAGATTATTATTATTTCAGTTGGGAAGTGGGAACATCACGAGCATCACAAGGTGGAGAACAAAAACAAGTGGTCACCTCTGGTAAATCATGGCGAAGAACTGAATGATGACCGACGAGGCGAATCCCAGAATGAACATGAAGGCGATGGGGTCGATTTGCGCGTCTTCTCCGGTGTATTCCAGGTCGAGCGTGACTTTTGGGAGCCTGATGGCGAAGACGGCGTTGAAGACCTGCAGGGTGAAGGTCGCCACCAGCCACAGGGCATTCGCCATGAAGAAGGCGAAGTTGATCTGTGTGTGATGAGAAAGAAGAGATGAGTATCAGGATTGACTGCACTCTGGTTTCAGGCGGGAGCTGCACTTAACGTCTTGGCACTGACCTTGTTCCTGAGCTCCCGCAGGTCATTGGCCATCTTCTTCTGTTTCTCTTTGTCGTCGGGCAGAGGTTTCAGGTACTTCTCCTGCAGTTCTGTCCAGAACCCCAGCTCTTCCTGCAGGAAAACACAGAAAACCTTTCTTTTAGTTTTTCTCCCGATATATTCACACATTCACTCAAACTCCTTCATCATCACTCTCTCCTGGACAAGGCAGGTTAAAATGTGATATTCAATGAAACCGATCAATCAAAAGAGACATATGCACCTCGTCCAGTTTTTCCTCCAGCAGCTGCATGTCAGTGGAAAACTCCTGCAGTTCCGTGATCCAACCTGGAGATCAGAGCGAGACACGTGTGAGTTAACGTCACATCTGCAAATGTGTCAAAGTATTTTACACAAAAATAAGCTTCCAGGGATTTTTTCGTCAAAACCTACTTTGGCCCGGACAGTCGAAAGCAGGTGTTGCCAGACTGAAACGCAAACAGAAAAAGTATTAGTATCACCTCACGCTTTATAAGACTTTCATGTCAATCAATGTCCGACCCTCAGAACGTACCTCTGCTCTTCCTCTGGGATCCTGTTGTCTTCCACGATGGTGTTTTGGGGCAGAGGCTCGGCCTGTACGGGCTCTGGGACCATGCTCTCCTGGCTCACAGTCAGCTGCGGATCTTGAGACCTCTGTCTGGGCTTTTTACAACATTTCCACCATGTGGAGACACGCTGGTAGGCGCTATTGGCTGTGAGAGGAAAAACAGCTTCAGTTCAGTCAATCAAAACAACAATATTGGTCTTGATTTGTAGTGTAAGTGGCTTGTTAATGAAGTTCACCTTTCTGCGTTGTCAACTGCGGGGTGGGCGCTTCAGGCGCGGCAGCCTCACCGGCAGGTTTCGTCTCCCTGGTGCCCCAGGACACGTTGTTCATGTTGACCATGGTGTAGATGGTGAGCAGGAGGTAAGCGCTGGGAATGCAGAGGATGTAGAGAAAACCGTAGAACACAAGGTGGAATTCCTGAGGATGCAATATTGCTGTGATGACATAAATGCAGGCCATGGCGATGACAAAAATGCTGCTGGGTGTCAGGATGGTTTTGTCCTTGATCATTGCACCTGACAGAAAAAAAAGGCGCAAATAAATGTTAGGATTAAAGCATCTTTAAGCAGCACAATCAAGTAGCTCCACATGTGACGTAATTAGTTATACCGGTTCTAACACAACTTACCGATGATGGACATCGTCACCACCAACATGAGGAATGCATATATGATGCTTAAACCTGCTGCCACATTGATCTGAGTGTCCGCCTTCAGCTTGAAGCAAAGACCCAGGTAGATGGCTGGAGGCATCACAGCGATCACCAGAGCTGCAGCGCCGTGCATCTCAAAGATGAAGGACAGACTTGCTGGATGACACAGAGGAACAAGAACAGACGCAGGGTTGAACTTACTTGTAGCTCTTTCCATTGAGCAAAGGGCTTTTATTGCAATAAATAAAAACCAACCTGCAGTTAAAAGGCAGATGGTGGCAGGTCCCAGAATGGCTGAGACCATGGCAAAGAGCTGGTAGAACATGAAGGGTTTTGAGATGGACGGGTTCTTCTTGCAAATGGTCTTGGTGGAGCTCAGCAGATCCACCACATTGGCCAGTGTGGATGGTCCCCATCGCCGTCGCTACCATTGGGAAAGAAACATTAGCATGATTGTATCCCGTTGGCATCAAAATATTGGTGAACAGGGTTTGACCTGCAGCTCTCACCTGGTTGTATAATTCTTTGAAGTCTTCAGGTGCGTTGGTGTAGGCGTCGGAGGCGGCGTTGTACTCCACCCTCCATCCCTGCTTCAGCAGCAGCGTGCAGAGCCAGCGGTCCTCACCTGCAGAGGTCAGGTATGTGTGAGAGGAGGACGGAGAAAACCTCAGACAGACAGGACGTTCCATCTAACAGCGTCCCTTACCTTGGTCGTACTGGATGTAGTGGCTCGCCTCCATGGACTTGGTGGAATATCTCTTCATCACGTTGTCGTCCATCAGGGCCTCTGCTCTGAACAGGCTGAAGCAGCCGGGGCTGCACAGCACGCAGCCAATCACGTGCTCCGCTGTCTTCTGCAGCCAGTGACTGACAGAGTACTCAAACTTCTGGAACCACACGGCAGGACCTGCGGAGGAAATACAGATACGGTCAACCTTGACTCAAATCTTTCCTATTTCCTCCGTTGGAATTTATCCTTCTTTTTGTTACTAAATGCCGACCTGATCCCGTCGGGTGAATCCTCCCACATGCTGCCCCGACACGTGGGTACATTTTCAATCGATCGATGAGCAGCATCACAGAGGCCGGCTGGAAGTCTGTGTCTCCATCTAAAGCCAGGATGTAGGTGTTGTGCTTCTCTTTCTGCAGGAACACAAACAGTTCACTTGGTTTAAATTGTAAGAGTAAAATCTTTCATGTTTCAATTAGAAATGATCTGCATGAATGTTCAAGATCAACAAAAATAAACAGGTTTCCCTGGTGTCTGACCTGGACCTCTGCTCTCAGCTCCTTCTCTTCACATCCCTTCTGCCAGCGGGCATGATACTTAGTCATGAGTTTCCAGCCCAGGAGATAGTAAAGATACATAACCTAGAAAGCCAGAAATAAAAATGTCATATTTTAATATTCTGAATTTTTAAATATGCGATGTGTGTAATTCTAACTGTAGTTTGTTATTTTCCTACCTGAGACCATCTCTTCCTGTGGCGGATGAGGTCTTTGTCCTTGAAGTGAACGTTGATGTGGTTCCCGTGAGGCATGGTGATGACGAGGCGACCTCCGTACGGTGTCGTTATGAGCGTCTGGTCGGGGAAGTAATGCCGCTTCACGAAGAACTTATCATCAACGTTTGTAAAGATGCTGAGGACAGAGAACGAGAGGAACATTTCGTTTTTCTGGTGGTCTGCCAAACATCACTCTCGGGATTAACACTGAAATTTACTGTTGACCGGCTCTTACCCGTAAACTTCTTTCAAGATTTCCACGAGGTTCTTTGCGTATTTGTTGAGGCGACGCACTTGACTCCCCTCGAACGCATCATCAAAGTATATGTGGGCTTCGAAGGAGAAATCGTCAAACTTGGGGTCTGTCTTTGGTCTGTACCTGTCCAGTCTGCAGTGATCAGAGAAACAAGCAGAGGAGCTATGAGCTTTGCATGTTGTTTTGTTTGTGAACAAGATTACGCAAAATCTCCTGTACAGAGTGCTACGAAACTTGGTGGAGGAAGGTGGCATGGATCAGGAAAGAACTCATTCCATTTTGGTACAGATCCGGATCAGGTGGTGGTTCTAGGATGTTTCTTTGTCACTTTACTTAACATTGCATTTTTCAACGTTTTCCTTGTCTTACCGGAGAATAATTCATGGATCATATAAAAGGGAGATCAAAGTACGGATCTACTGAATTTAAATGTGGCTTCATGAGGAGACTGTTGGGCCTTGATGATTTCCAGTTAACTCACCTGAATATCGATATAATGATGTTCATCATCTCATTGTAGGTCTCGTGCCACATGGTCGCACACAGATACACCATCACTGGTTCCAAGCCCTTAAAACTGCACATGATAGGATTTGCATATTTGAAAATTAGTGACATCGAACAAATTGACGTAATAATGGAACGAGATGGGAGCCTGTTCCCTCGCGTGCACCACAAACACTCACTTCTTCTTCCTGTTTTTGGACTGGATGTCGAAGCGGGTGTTGAGTAGCAAGGACTGCTCGATAAACGCTCCTTCGTACAGCCTCCGGACAAATATGTCCTGGGTTCTCTGGATACGATTCACATTGAGATACCACAGGTGGACAGTGGCCAACACAAGCCCGAGCCACCAGGCCACGGCTGAACCTGAGGGAAGATTCATAGATGGACGATCAAAATTCTGAAAATATTCCCGCACTAAAAATAAATCAATCTGTGCAACTACATCAGGATGTAAGGTTTTTGAGGGTGGGTTGTCATGTGTGGAATAATGGCTCCTGCACACAGCAAAGCACTGTTGCTCTCGGGTATGTGGAACAGGGCGTGGTGCCCAGAGGAACTCCACATTTTGTCCGACATGCAGACAAAACTATGTGTCCCTCTACAGGAACTTCTTTCCTGGAAGTATTGGGTATGTACTGTATGTCTGTGAAAATACATTGCACTGAACTTTAGACAAAGCTCTGGTTCGTTACCTGTCAGTAAGCCAATGTCGGTTATTTTGGACATGTCCAGGAAGCACAGAGTGTGTGTAACATCTAAAACCAGCTGTGGGAACACGCTGCCATTCAGGTTGCGGTTTGTTCCATCCACAACCACGTCGCAGTAGCTGGTGAAGTTGATGCTTGCGGTTCCATTCTGACTGACCCTGTACTGCTGATAGTAAACGATGACGGGGACGACGAGCAGAGCCATGACAGCCAGAGAGGCCAGGTACAAAGGCAGGATGAAGCATCGTCGCAGGGCGTGCATCTTGCAGCCGGCAACCGCGAACCAGTGGCAGAGCGCTGAGGAGATCAGCTGGACCCCGATGATGATGACTATAACCCTGGTCTCACGGCTCGGGATGGACGTCACGATGTCCCAGTCCATTTTGGCCAGAGGGACGTAGGCTCCGAGCACACAGGCGGTCACCCCGATCCTGAGCATGCTGGAGAGGATGTGCAGGATGTTCTGACACCTTGTTGCCTCTTTACAAATATCCTTGAGGAAGACGGAGCTGCTGTCCTTGCTGATCAATTTGAAATAGTTCTCCCACCAGTTGAAGGAGACCAAGAAGGACGCACCGACAGCCAGACCCACCCACATTAGCTTCTTGATGTCAGTAGGATCCTTCATGATGTACAGGACAATGAAGAGGATGTAACCCAGCAGAATGAGGAGGAAGGCGCTGATGGACGGCAGCAGGTAGTGGTTCTTCTCCTTGGCTTTGCACTGAGCGCTCACCTGAAGCAGCGTAGAGAGGACGGCTACACCGTTCAGTATCATCACGTTGGTCACGATGTCCAAGTGTGGCATCGCCACGATGGTGAGGATCGCCCCGCCCACTGACACGAGAAACTCGAAAAACAGAACCTGAAGAAGAGAAATGATGAAATTCAACAACACTGACACCAGCCAGGGTCTGTAAGAGGCTTCAGGGATGATGTTCTCAGATGTTGACTCTCGTCTTACCATAGCAATAGTTTTCTTTCCTGGCATCTTTGACGTTTTGTAGCAGGCCTTCCACAGGCTTTTGAGAAGTAGAAGGACACTGGAGGCGATGAGAGAGCAGCCGATACACAGCAGAGCGACGGGTTTGTGCTCCGATGACAGGACTTGTGTGCCTTCATTTGCCAAAGTGACAAGGAGGAGGAAAGACGTCTGTGGAACAGAGGAAAAGATCGAGTCAATGTGAAATCAGCAGCTGCTCCACAGACATTCACTGGGCCTGTAACTTAGTGAAATGCTTCTGAGTTGTCTCATTACACCAACATTTAATTTAAACTTAACCGTTATGTACAAAAACACTTCTAAAATAAGAATTTAATCAGAAATCCTGTTCATAAACAAAGTAAGTGACCCACTTCCTCTTCATGTAGCAACATATTTAATCATAATTCTTTAGTGTGTAGCTGTGCTCATATATATCATTCATTTCACTTTAAAACATTTATAAAAACAACAAACCTTGCTGCAGAGGGCCAACCCGAACACCATCAGAGCGACTAACAAAAGACAAATGATCTTGAGTAGTTTGATAAGTTTCCACGGCGTATGTTCGTCTTCGACCATGGGGACCTCTCGACAGGTGTCCCACGCCCGGCTGAAGACAAAGAGTTCAAAGTCAAAAAAGCTGATCAAGGAAATTGTGATAAATACACACAAATGCAATAAAAGTAAAAGAAGTATAGTTATGAATAAAAAACATTAAAAGATAAGGTATTGTGTTTATTAATGTATTGTTAAATGAATGCTGGTACCTGACAATATGATACAATATATTTAAATTAATCAACAAGTTGCAATAATGGGGAAATGTTTTCATAATTGAACGATAACGAATGTATTTGTGATTACATCTGCTTAGAAAAACATTTTGAAACATACATTATATATTTTCTGCTTAAACAAGAACAGAACTTGAAGAATTCCAAAATAAAACATCAAGTTAAGATCTAAATGTCTCACTAATATTATAATAATATAATATAATTCGTTATCCTTGAAAATAAACATGAATGGCTGAAAGTTGACTTAACATTATTATAAATACATCATATGTAAAGTGCGGACTTACTTCTGCTGGTCTCTGTCTTCCTCCATGATGATTATAACAAATGGGTTATTTCTGATTGAGTGCCAGTATATAAAGCACCTTGATGACTCATCTCAAACCATCAGCTACGCCCAAAGTGCTGCTGCAGGTGAATCACGAGAGCAGACTGTTCCACAAATTAATCCTCAGTCGTTAGTGTAATTCTAAAAGAGAAAAAAGGACGATTTCTCCTGAGCGGCTGTCACACGAGCATGTTCCGTGTGTTGCAGTATTTGCTGTGTGTTGGGAAAGGAACTCTAACAGAAACTGACTTGGTCTGGGCTGGTGTTCGGGGTTAGTTTTTACATAAAAACAGGTCTGACTTTTCTGCTGACAACATTCCCAACGATGCAGATGTGACGGAGGGGGGAGGGGGGGGCTGTTCACATTATATATTGTCACTATTTTTTTCTCTCATGTAACTTATAACATATTTATTGCTTTTTGTCTTACTGATTCCCTTTTTATTCTTACTCCCCCCCCCCGATGTAGGACTAATAAAATATTTTGTTATGTCATTTTAAAAGAAGGAAGTAGGACAAGAGGCATTAAGGACATGTTGTACAGTTCATATTTGAATAATTGGTTTAATGCGTGTGTGGTAATCATGGCAGCACAAGTGATTGGATTGCTAGGTACTAACTAATTGTCTCCACTTAAACTCCATTAAAACTACCGGACTTTCCACGAAACTTGGTGGAAGGATGAGTTTTGGATCAGGGAAGGACTCATTATTTCCGAAAGAGAATAATTCATGGATCTTGATGAAAACAATCAAAGAACATAAAAACCCAAGAGGACGTCAGGCTCTATAAATCTAAATTTAACCTCAAGTGAATTTAATCCAACAATTAAAAAATGTCACTTGGACTCAAATAACTGTTGTGTGTTCATTATTTGAGTCTCAGTCGTCAGGTTCAAATATTGTCTCGCCCCGTTTGTCTTCACCTCACTCTGCTTGTCACTTTGAAAAATGTGGACATACAAGCTGAAGTGTTTTCACTTGTTTTGCTGATCTGGTGACGGCCTCTCAAAATGCATGATTTATTAAATAACAATGCATGTGATCAGATAACTCCTGTACTTGTTGATATATTTGTTATATATTAGACTTTGACTCAAGAAAAGGCAAGTGTTGGTTTCCTGCTGCGACTTGTTCGACAGCCGGTGATGAAAAGCTCCATAAACAGTTGCCAACAACAAAGGCAGAAGCGTGAAGCTTGTGAGCGTCTGCTGCAGCCGTATCAAATGTCCGTCACGTTACAGCTACTAATTACTGCCTGTGGAGAATGATGTGACATGAAGCAAGTTTATTTTACCCTGCAGACTTTCTCCTCGTCCGCAGACTCACAATCAATATTGTGTTTATTAGCCATTTTTCTTCAATTTGACACATGACGTTCAGCCCTGCCTGCATTCTTCTTTGGTCAAGACAGATGTGATTTAAATGTTCAGTACGAACGCAAACCACACGCCCAATCTACACAGAGGCCATCATTAACATTTTCAGTATTGGATTGCAGAGGGACCAGTACTTCATCCTGTGATTCATACATAATGTTCTGGTCTGTTCTTTTGTATCTGCAGCTGGTCTCTGGGAAATAATAAAACACCCTAAAGCTGATTAGAAGTTGATTTCTTATTAGGATTTAAAAGAAACATTAAGGAGAGTATTAACACATCGTGGACAGAGACACACGGGATCAGAACCTGTAGCTACGCTCATACATAAAAGTAACAGTGAGTACGACACATGATCTAAACGTGTTTTATTGGACGTGTGAGGCAGCAGACGACTGAGGCTTGTCCTCTCCCACACGTCACTGCACCTTCATCAGATGACTCAGTCCACACTGTCAGATTTCTGTGCGTTAAAGGACGAGTGGAAATGAAGAGAGGAATCCTCAGTGTGTTGAGATAGAGAAGGAACTAAGAGAAACTGGACTCGGTCCCGTTTCATTTCTGTTCAGCTCAGTTTTCTGTCCTGTAACTATGTGATGGTGGAGATGTAATTTTTTATTCTAAATTAAGTTACGTTAATTGGTAAATATTCTGTGTACCACCGAGGACGGGACTGAAATATGGTCTCAAAATATATGTAAAAAAAAACTACTGCTGTTATAAGACGAAGGGCGAAGATCTTTATTTATTTTTTAAGTACCAAAATTTCTATGTTAACAAATCATTTATAGAAAACTACAATTTGTACTGAAACTGTCAAACGAGGGAGGTTTGTTATTGTTATATAGATTTTTAGTGTTGTGAAGTTGTTGATATTTTGATAATGTGCATAAGAAACTGGACATTTCACAAAATATTTATATCCAACAATTCTATTTCTCTAGAATTGTTTTATTAAATAACCAGTTGCATGATTATTGTTTCTTTGCTTTTCTTGATTTGTCCATATGAAACTTTTACAAGTTGCTCTTCTTTTCTATCGGAGTCTTTAATTCACGTTCAGAGCCTCCTGTCAAACTGATGTATTTGATGTATTTGATGTACACAGTGATGATACTAATATTTCTTTTAGCTCCAGAAGCACAAAGCAGCAATTCAAAAACTGCTGTGAAGCAATGACGCCTCTCACATTAATCATAAGGGTAATTATCAGGATGTCCCGAAATAAAATTTCTGTATCTTGTTTTCAGTAAGTGGAAAGGACACATGAGTCAAAGTGTAATTTCTGCTTCCACCCTGTGGAATTCATTTCATTGTTTTTCATGTTGATTATTTTCTGATGAAGCTCGAGACGAAGTCTTGAGTCATCATTTTGTGGCTCCCACTTAAGATTTCCTTTGACGACGAGCACAGACAATGACGATCGAACCCATGTGTCCTTTGTCCAAGCCACTTATTATGTTGCATTCATATAGACGCCCTCTTACAAATGACTTGAACCCCAACATGAGCTCTTCCAGGCGTGTTCTCAACTGGATTTTCTCCTTCATATGCAATTAAGGATTGGATGACGCTTCTCCACTTCCTGCTGTTGTACAAAAGTGAAGCCTAAATATCCCGGATGAGGGCGCTGCCATCTTGTTTGATTTGATTGGGAGTCAGTCTCAGCTGTCAATCATGATGTTTCTCTACCATAAAATAACAAATTAAAACCAAACTTATCAGAAACATGAGCACAAACATCAGTGTGATAAGAACGACCTAAAATGACAGAAATCACCTTTTAAAAGAGTTTAGACTTTGGCTCTTTAGTTTGGTCCGTGTCCCTCCTGAGCCGCTCCTCATGTTAGAAAGCACAGGGGCAATAAAAGGTTTGTGTCTGACTGCAGTTTGCTTGCTGGGCAGTAAGGGCAGGACAAGCCGGTGAAGCCAAGACCAAACGCCCTCCGTGGGCTCTGAAGGACGCAGCCCCTGAATTGAAACACAGCTAATTTCAGCGTCTGTGCTCATGAACATTTTGCTTTAAAGTGCAGACACCTTCAGTGTCTTCTCTGTGTCGCAAGAGACCTGAAGCGTCGCAGGTGCATCTGAAGAGATTCTGTGGGATCTAACAAAGCTGTGACTCTTTTCATTAAACAGACACTGGGATTCATTCAGGTCAAATAAGGGCAAACTTAATAAACCTCTCAATCACACTTAAAAGTTTGCGGCGGAACTTTGCTGTGGCAGAGGAAACCACGTCAACGCGAGGGTGTGATACCTGTCGACATTGTACAGCTCAGGTGAGATGTTTTAAAGGGGACATAGCATGCCCATTTTACCACAAGTTGATATGGTTCCTTGGGGTCTTAATGACATGTCTGTAACATACTTTGGTCAAAATACCACAAGGATCATTTCAAACAGCCCTCCACAGAGTGACCTGTTTTGAGTGCCTGTTCCTTTAAATGCTAATGAACCCCCCATGATTTTAAACGATATAAATTACATATTTTATATGATATAAATTATCAAATATGCATCCCATACTTTGTATTCCCCTTCTGTTGTCCTGGAGTTTTAATTTTCCCAATCACATAATTAAATGTCCCCCTCTGCCCCCCCACTACAAGCACACAAGCAGGCAGACAGAGAGAGAAAGAGAGAGGGGGGGGGGGGGGGGCTATGAAGACCACAACAAGCGGAGAAAGCAGAATCGCGGGCTGACCTTATATATACAGGACTGTCTCAGAAAATTAGAATATTGTGATAAAGTTCTTTATTTTCTGTAATGTAATTAAAAAAACAAAAATGTCATGCATTCTGGATTCATTACAAATCAACTGAAATATTGCAAGCCTTTTATTCTTTTAATATTGCTGATTATGGCTTACAGCTTAAGAAAACTCAAAAATCCTATCTCAAAAAATTAGAATATTTCCTCAGACCAAGTAAAAAAAAGATTTATAACAGCAAAACAAAATCAAACATTTGAAAATGTCCATTAATGCACTCAGTACTTGGTTGGGAATCCTTTTGCACGGATTACTGCATCAATGCATGGAGGCAATCAGCCTGTGGCATTGCTTAGGGTTTATGGATGCCCAGGATGCTTCAATAGCGGCCTTTAGCTCATTTGCATTGTTGGGTCTGGTGTCTTTCAGCTTCTTCTTCATAATACCCCACAAATTCTCTATGGGGTTCAGGTCAGGGGAATTGGCAGGCCAATCGAGGACAGTAATGCCATGGTCAGTACACCAGTTACTGGTGGTTTTGGCACTGTGGGCAGGTGCCAGATCATGCTGGAAAATGAAATCCTCATCTCCATAGAGCTTTTCAGCAGACGGAAGCATGTAGTGCTCTAAAATCTCTTGGTACACAGCTGCATTTACTCTGGACTTGATGAAACACAGTGGACCAACACCAGCAGCTGACATGGCTCCCCAAACCATCACTGACTGTGGGAACTTCACACTGGATTTCAAGCAACTTGGATTTTGCTCCTCTCCAGCCTTTCTCCAGACTCTGGCGCCTTGACTTCCAAATGAAATACAACACTTGCTTTCGTCTGAAAAGAGGACTTTGGACCACTCTGCAACTGTCCAGTGCTTCTTTTCCATAGCCCAAGTCAGACGCTTCTTCCGTTGTCTTGAGTTCAGAAGTGGCTTGACCATGGGAATACGGCTATTGTAGCCCATTTCCCGGACACGTCTGTGAACAGTGGCTTTTGATACCTGGACTCCAGCTTCAGTCCACTGTCTTTGAAGCTCCCCCAAATTCTGGAAGCGACCCTTCTTCACAATGCTGTTAAGGCTGCGGTCATCTCTCTTGGTTGTGCAGCGTTTCCTGCCACATTTCCCCCTTCCAACAGACTTTTTGTGGATGTGCTTTGAAACTGCACTCTGTGAACAGCTTGCTCTTTGAGAAATTTCTTTTTGTGTCTTACCCTCCTGATGGAGGGTGTCAATGATGGTCCTCTGGACAGCAGTCAGATCAGCAGTCTTCCCCATACTTGTGATTTAGTTTACTGAACCAAGCTGAGTGTTTTTCAAGGCTCAGGAAACCCTTGCAGGTGTTTCGAGTTAATTAGACGATTCAAGTGATTAGTTGAATACCCTACTAGTATACTTTTTCATGATATTCTAATATTTAGAGATAGGATATTTGAGTTTTCTTAAGCTGTAAGCCATAATCAGCAATATTAAAAGAATAAAAGGCTTGCAATATTTCAGTTGATTTGTAATGAATCCAGAATGCATGACATTTTTGTTTTTTTAATTGCATTACAGAAAATAAAGAACTTTATCACAATATTCTAATTTTCTGAGACAGTCCTGTACAGTCTATGGGGCTGACCAGCGGAGAAATGCTCGTCCCGTGTGAACAGCCAGGCGGCTGCGCGCTGGAGACCGGCGCTGCCTCGCTGCGGCGCTTCCGCGTCCGGTGTTAACACGAGTGGGGGGGCTCTGTGTGTGACAATGTTACAGTAGTGCTGAACACTGCGGAAGTCTTCCACACTGCTGGCTGTGTGGCGTTGACACAAATTCCAGCTCACGCACGGGAGAGCGAGCGGTCGCGCCCGAGCAGCTGCTGCAGCCTCCCAGTCCCAACGATCCAGACAAATGCCACATGTTTCCCAGAGTTCTTGGGTTGGTAGACATGTCAGATACACACATTAACGTGTAGAAGCACTAACAAAGTGGAATTTGCATGATATGTCCCCTTTAATGCATCACTCACTAACCCTTCACTGGAATTGTTCAGGCATGTGGGTGAGTCGGGTGATAAGAGGACGAATCACTTTCAGGAAACGGTTTCATCTCAATCACACGACATATTCTCAGGTTTTGGAAAACAATCTGACAAAGTAATAATCATCACAAGATTTTAAAGCTTTATTGGGAGTTTGTGTCAGTCAGAAGAAAATAGAATTAGGAATGTTTAAAGTTAAAACAAAATTAAAATCTGAATGATTTAAGAGTCAATATGTTGACATTTTGAGCACATCTGTAGAAGCCACATTTATTTGTATTTTGTGGAATGTAAAAATATCAACATTCATAATTAAACATGTATAACTGAGCTTTCTCTTGTTTCATCGAACCAACTCTGAAATGTGGATTGAAGGAGCAGCCACTTGTTAAATGACAGATATATTTCCACAGTTTTGGCTGTGAAATGAATTGACGTTAAGCCACTTTTGGAGGGAATTAAAGCTGCAGTCACACTGTCGATGATCCATGTAGCCAAAGTGTCGAGTGACTTTTGGGGCCGATGGACAGACGGAGTCCACCTCCTGTCCTGATGAAGGCCCCCAGCGAGCAACACAAACGTTTCCACCAGTTTTCTTTCTTCCCAGCGCTCAGTCTCCACAGCTGATCTGTTTTCACGACACAAATTATTTTCCTCTCAAAAAGAAACAGTAAAAAAAAAACAGGATGTGACCGTGAACTGCTAAAAAACAAACTAACACAGGACAACAAAATTCACCCATATGCCATCAACGGGTGGCGTTTGGTCCTAAATCGAACAAGAAAAAACACCCTGACAAAAATAATCCACCTGAATCCTACTTAAAAGCGCCTTTTTCAACCTTTTTGACCTTTTCCTGGTCCGTCCCTTCCTGTCTCACTCTGCGAGAAGTCGTCTCTGCTGCGTCTCACTCGTACTCTGCGATCAGCACCATCATGCCAACTCCGAACAGCAGCGCCAGGATCTCCAACAGGGACTGGCCGAAACTGGAGCGGCCCGCCAGCAGCTCCGGGAGCACCGTCACCGTGGCGATGTAAACAAACCCTCCGGCCGTGAATGGCAGGATCCAGGCAGTCGCCGCGGCGCCCACACCTTCGGCCAATAGGGAGCAAGCTGTGCCAGCCAAGGCTCCCAAGGCTGTCAACAGCTGTAGACACATGGCCTGATGGGAAAGAGGGAGAGGACGATGATGGCAACACATTCAACATATTTGAATTCGTAAGGAGGCCATGACACAGTTTAATAATACCTTTTTTTTGGTGCAGCCAGACTGGATGAGGATGGCAAAGTCCCCGATCTCATGTGGGACCTCGTGCAGCAGGATGGTGAGAGTGGTGACAGCGCCCACTGCTGGACCCACCAGGAATGAGGCTCCGATTGCCAGGCCGTCAGTAAAATTGTGTGTGAAGTCCGCTGCCAGGTTCAGGTAAGCCGACACTTTGATGTCTGCATGATGGAGAGAAAAGAGAATAAGTTAGTTTAAAGAGAAGAGTGAGAATAAACACTGTTTGCCGTCAGTCTTTAACAAAGAGGTTTTTTTAAAGTGGGTTAAGGAGTGAGTCGGCAGTTTATGATCTACGATGCCAATAAGGAGAAGCCAAAACAACGCGTCGACAGGAAAATTATAAGATTCTGTCCCCACAGGCACCGAGGGACATGATCCACCAGATGTGGACTTTAAATCAATAATTTACAATCGGAACATCAGTGTGGAAATGTTTCCACCAGGTTATGAAATAATAATGGTGGTTATAAGAGTTATAAGAAAAGAGGGCCTTTTTATAAAAAAAAAAACACTTGTTGAGGGTTTGATTTATGACGTGAAAAAACTGCTTCATTTTCTTAGAGATATTAAAGGGGATTTTTCTTGTTTGACGTTTGGACTCTACACAGACGGGGACATGGTTTTGATTTGCAACAATGTATCATCAATTCACCTAGCACACACATTAAAGTACACAAACTCTTGTATAACCGTCCACACACGTGTGGCTTTGTTTCAAACAAACACAAAACTGTATTGCTTAGATGCTACAGTCGTTAAATGACACGTAGAGTTCTCTCTGGGTCCTTTGACACCAAATCATCCACATCATGGCAGCGTCAGACCAAGTGTCGAGACATTTTAAACAGTGGAGTTGTTTTGTATAAACGTGGATGCAACAGCTGTTACACAAATTGAACTGAATAGTTTTTATGTTTATAATGGATGGTTTGGCAGGTGGGTAAGTCATGTAATCGGTATGTGCCTGAACACCTTGTAATACCGGTAACGCAGACTACTGCGGTAACTCTAATTGATAAGGTCTTTGACATTTTTACAGCTTCAGACATTGTGATCCGAGACCGTCCCTCCCTCTGTTCCAGCCATAACTACTTTTACGAGATACCCCTGAGCGAGTTGTAAATTATAATCATCGTTTCACGGCAGTACAAACTGGTCCAGTCAGGTTATTGGCTGATTAAAGAGCTGATTTGAGCTTTTTAGTTGATGACTCACCACGCTGCAGTTCAGTAAGGAACCAGCAGGAAGCAGCGTTTAATTATAAAAATGAATGTATTGTTCACCTGTGCTCATTAGCTCCTCCTTCGTCGCCACCTTCTTGTCTTTGCTTCCTTTCTCTTTCTTCTTCTTGTCCTTGTCTTCCTCTCCATCACTGTCCTTTTCCTTGGCAGCAGCTGAAAGTGTTTCACAGAATAAAGGTCAGCTCCAGGCCCCAGATCAGATTTAACAATACAGGTGCTAATACATTATGTCTGAGCCCCTGGAAAACATGATGATACATCATATGACAAAAATATTTCCAACACACCAATGGTTTCTTGGTTGTTCTATTGGACACACTTTATTCTGTTATTTTTAAACTGAAGTCTATCCTTAATGTTTAAATAAAAAATATTATCTGCCGGTGAATTTACTACATCGTACCATGCGAGTGGCTGTGGGAATGCCCTCCCTTCAGCAGACGCACAAATTTCTCTACAACCAGGAAGGCGATGATCCCACCGAGGACCCACAAACCCACCGACATCATGTGGTCGTGCGCAGCTCCTGTGCAGATAGAGGATGAGGAACACTGGTTGGAACTGGGATACACGAGTATGATTCTTCCACTGCGTACAGCATAGAACTAAACGTTGTACGTCACAATAGAAAAGATGATTAAAGGTATTGTCTTTGGGGAAAGCGCACCGTGGGAGTGACCATGGTCATGTGACTCTTCACTTGCATGCGAGTGTCCGTGATCTTCGTCTCCTTCTTCGTGATGAGAGTGAGGCTCTGTGAGAGAAACAATGTAAATTCAATTAAGCTGCACCAAATTTCACACATTCATTAATACCAGTCCTGTAAATTTCCCTGATTTTTTTTTTTTTTTAATTCTCAGAACTATACGCTGACAATTTGTTTTGTCTCAGGTTAGCCCACTAAGAGGGAAACCAGACTTTACTGGATGGACTTCCTACCCAGAGCGTGAGGTATGAGGTGAAGGAAGGCGTCGCCCAGTAGTCCACCGGAGGCAAAGCTGAGCAGCACCTTGAGCAGGTTCTGGTGCTGGTCGCTGTTGGACTGGACTGGGATCAGGAACAGGATGAAGAAAGGAGCCGCGCTGATCAGCAGGGTAGCTCCGATAGCCTGCAGACAACGACAGAGGAACGTTTACTTTTCATCCGTGTTTCATGGGAGGTGTCATAAGGCTTCAAGATGGATGACAATGCAACCCGAGTGTAAAACTGGAGCTGGAGAAGAAAGAATGGGAATAAGTGTTGATTTGTTTGCAGACAGGGTGTGAACACGTCGTCAAACAGGACACAGCAGACCAACATGTGGATACAGACTGCGGCTCCAGCTGTGTTTGATCATCTTGTACTTTTGTGAGTCACAGTCAAGAGAAAAAACATTGATAGGGAAGGAACCATTTATGCAAGGCCAGCAAAAAAAAATAAAAAAATCACGATACTGCTAAAAGCTGCTGGTGAGTTCCTGGATGTACATAAAAAATTGACTGTGTGTAAACACTGCAGCGATGAAAGCTAAAGGTGAAGCCTCTTTCTGCTCGTACTGCTCTTGTATCTGTCGGCCAGTATGATATGATAAGATATTAGACCCCTAAATGTGCCAGATTCCTTTAAACCAGATCCATGAATGAATCCCTGAGAAAACAATGAAAACGTTCTTTCTCGCAATGTTAGAGAAAGTGAAAAAATTCCTGAATCTGCCCCGATCCGGCTCTGCAACAAAATTGTGCCGGACTACTTCTTGGCCACCTACGGTGAGTGCCAAAGATATTGATTTGGTATTGACTCTCAAATAATTAACCAAGAATTTCCCATTGCAATTTCTTTCTTTAAAAGATTGATTGGTTGTCTGACTGAATTCATGGTTAGTGGTTCACACCTACATCTACATTTATTGCGGCACGTCAACGTATCCTGATTTAAAATGTGTCGCTGGAACGCGAGCAAACAGATGTTCATACTTTCTAACCTACAGATTTAAAGTTCGTAACCCATCAGTCTGATTTTAGCCAATGAGCACACCTGCGTCCAGAGCTCCATCGTGTCCCTCTTCTCTCCGTCGGCCTCCCTCTTCACTCTCTCCTCCTTGTGCACAAGAACAACATCTTCATGATGAGCATGTCCGTGGTCGTGTCCGTGTCCGTGGTCGTGTCCATGGTCGTGTCCGTGGGCGTGTCCATGGTCGTGTCCGTGGTCATGTCCGTGATCGTGTCCATGGTCGTGTCCGTGGTCGTCCTCAGGCACGTTAGCCTCTGCGCTCCACTTGCTTGCTCCGTGGAACATCTTCACCTGATCGCCGTGAGAGTGTCCATGGTGATCATCTTCTCCGTGGGTGTGGCCGTGGTGATGGTGGCCATGATCGTGGTCGCCATGGGAATGACTGTGAGCGAATGTTGAACGGGAGGCTAACAGTAGTAATGCTGATGTGGCCAGTGCCAGCAGACGTACACAGCCCATATTATCCCCTGGAGAGAAAGAAAAGATGACAGAATTAATAGAAACTCACAGGCTGGATGATGATTAAACTCAGAGACCATGTTTACACCAAACTCACTTCATGGAGACGCCAGATAACAGAAGATTTGTTAATGTTCTGTCTTTCTACATCGTAAACATTATCTTGGTCATGTAAACAAACCTCTAGCTTCATCTTCCTGGTGGAATTGAACATTGTCTCTGGCTAAATTAATCTCTCTTTCTATAAATGTAAATATGGACACGTCTGTCAACAGAAGACTAGTGCACCATCTATCTCATGTCGCAGTAAAAAGCTAGTGGGTCTGAAACTGTGTCAGATATAAAAGCAACAGGAGGCAAAGAGTTTAAGCCAGTGAAACAGATGTGAAGGCTCAAGTTAAGAGAAGAGACACAGATCAAATCAAATTATTGATATGAATAATAATTATGTATGCAATAACTTCCTTTGATTTGTCCTTTCTTTTGGTGCATGTAATGCATCTTGTAAGCCCAACCAGGGGATGGGCCAAATGCATCGTCATCATTGCAGTTTTGAAATGATGTGTGTGACATTGAACTGTGGGAAAAACAGGAGTGTGATTTTGGGGTTAGAGGTTTGACTCTTTCAGACCTCTTCCAGAACTGACCAGTGGAGTCACTGGGGGGGTTTCCCAGTCAAACACAACAACATTGCACGGTGACTCTGCAGCCCAGTTAGCATCTCGGTGTGTTGAGTTAGACTTGTGCTATGCTAACCATGAATTAGCTGCTTTGCCCTGATTAACAGCTGAAACCCGGTCCGCAGGACGGGACACCGTGCACGAAGCCTGGCGAGGGGAGCTCACAGTACTTTATAACCGAGTGGGCTAACTTTACCCATTAGCCTGCTAGCTCGGATGTAGCCTCGCCTGGTGGTGGTGTTGTGTTTGCTGGTGTGAAAGTGATGCGGATAATCTGCCCGCTTTGGGTCAAGTGTCCGCGGTAATCTCACAGTCAACAGTAGGAGCCGGGAATCGAACACCGGCCGCTGCTTCCACAGGTGGCGCCTGCAGCTCGCTAGCAGGCTAACTAGCTAGAGTAGCCGCCTGCTAGCGCGTCGCCGCAGCGGGAAGAAGGTGATACGGTGGGAAACGCGATAAGAGATGAATGGTTGCGCCTCACCGGAGTGTGTCTGGTGCCGGTGCCGGTCGGGCCGCTCGGTACCTCTCCGTCTGTCCGGCTGTGAGACCCGTGAGGAGCAGAAACCCGCGGAGCACCAGGAGGCTAATGGAGGCTGCGCAGAGGACGTGGCGTTTACTCAACTCCGGGAAGTCTCGCGAGAGTTCGCTTCATCTTCAACCCTTCTGATAAACAGACGTCTGTTTTCCGAACGGGTTCCAAACTGGTTCCTCCCGTTCACATGAAAGTGTGTTTGGTTTTTAATGACTTTCATAGCGTCATGTCAACACACTTTATACTTTCCATGATGCAAAACATGATTCACAATGAAGGACAATGAGAACTCAAGTATTTTAACAATCACTGACTGTGAGCACACACACTCATATACACACACTAATACGCACTCACTTATAAACACACACATACACACACAGACAGACACGCCCACACTTGTACACACACACACACACACACACAAATACACTCTCACCCACTTATATACACACACACACACACCCACACTAATACACTCTCACCCACTTATACACACACACACACACACACACACACTAATACACTCTCACCCACTAATACACTCTCACCCACTTATACACACCCACACTTACACACTCTCACCCACTTATACACACACACACACTAATACACTCTCACCCACTTATACACACACACCTGCCTATGAGCGATAGAAGACTGACTGTATGAGTGTAACTGCCACTGT
Source organism: Hippoglossus hippoglossus (assembly GCF_009819705.1). Taxonomy (NCBI): domain Eukaryota; kingdom Metazoa; phylum Chordata; class Actinopteri; order Pleuronectiformes; family Pleuronectidae; genus Hippoglossus; species Hippoglossus hippoglossus. The sequence goes on from NC_047161.1 coordinate 1,847,592, forward strand.
CACCTGAAACAAATCTGTAATCAGAAGCATTCACACTAACTTTTATTTTGAAAGTATATATCACTGATAGAAATATCCCAGAGAATATTTCTGTATAGTTTTATTAGACCAGTGTCAAAGCTGCAGCATCACCAGGACAGTTATTCTTCTTATATAATGTTAAGGCCGATATGATCTATCAATCAAACGTTTCACTGTGACATCAGAGCTCATCAGGTCGGAGCCTTGGACCCTAACACCACCAGAACATTTTCTACACTTAAATAAACTGTTTCACTACAAAATAGATTTAACAACTGACTCAACACCAACCAGATTTTTTACCAGTGGAGGACGTGATGCTAATCTCAGAGGAGCCTTATGAACACGATGCTGGACATTAAAACTTCCTGAATGACTTTTTCGTGGATTGATAAAGATTTTTATATTTTTCACCAACAATATCATTTTTTTTCTGGTCTCTACTGGAAAAGAACAGATGACAAGTCTTTAAATACCAGAAGAATGAAAAGTAAACTCATGGATTCTGTTCCTAATGAAAGTGTTGACAAAATGGTTTGAATCTTGTCCAAAAGATCTTCTTTCTTTGAAGTTTCCTGTTTGTACACATGCTTTATTTTCCTTTCCATGGTAATTAGAATATATGACATAGAGGAGAGCCACAGTCACTCTGACCTGTTGATTATTGAATGAGTTTATCTTAAGTGCAGTGAGAAGATGTTTGAAGACGGAGCTGCAGCTTCATCCTGGCTGCAACACACTCAGCTGGAAAAACAATGAAACACCCCAATGACCACCAGGGACCACCGACACCAACATCAGCATAATATCATGTTCATAAGTGTCACAAGTGACGACTCGTATCCCGACAACTTCAGAGTTCAGTCCTGATACTTGACATTCTTGACTCTGCTGTGGATCAAAAATAGAAACAGGTTGAGCAGGATATTTTCCAGGGAGATGTAAAAAAAAGAAGATGAAATCAAAAGACAGAGAAGAACAATAATTAAAATCATCTTTCTGCAGTTCTTAGAGTACAAGGGGCAAGTTACTGAGGTAATGACACAGACCTTTATATTCACTGTTAATCAGTGTTTTCAATGATTTAAGAGCTTTATAAATAACGATCATTATTATGAGGTGAAATATTGCATCATGTCTAATGTGTGACTCTCACTTATTATTCTGACACCTCACAGTAATTCAAACTCGGATTGTAATATGAATGTAAAGCTGAGACCAATTATGCATTTTAGTGTTGATTATATATTATATATTATCCACAGATAACTAATATTGATTAAAGGTGTGTATTAAAAGTGTAAATGTGGGATTAATAATCATTTACAGGAAGTTAGATATTTTTAGTTTGAACCTTTTCAGGGAGGATTTCAACCACTTATTTAATCACCTGCTTTTGAATCATCACCAGGAAAACAAATCACATTTACTCAAGTACTCGTTAACACATCGAGTGTTTTCATTTTGTGCTGTTTTGTGCTCTGACTCCACAACATTTCTTTCAGTCAATGAAACGTTTCCTCGTTCATTCTCTCTCCTCAGCCTGAACATGTGTTCTATGTAACTTTGGTAAGTGGGTACGATCTCCTGTGGAACTGACTGAAGACAAAAACTATCTGCGTCTACTTTGACTTTTATGTTTTGTCCATATCCCATCTATTAACATGGAGGAGGCAGAGTTTATGATGTATACTGCAGCCAGCCACCAGGGGTTGATCAAGATCATTTGGTTTCACTTTAGGAGAGTGGTCACGCCATCCATCTTTATTTACGGTCTATGGTACAACCGGTTACATTGTATTAGACGTGTTTACATGTGTTTACATGTGTGTTTACATGTGTGTTTACATGTGTGTTTACATGTGTGTTTTAATGTGTTACCACTAGAGAGCAACATAACCCAGAAATGCATCGTGTGTGACAGAAAGTTTTCAAAGGTTTTCTTCACACAGCCTGTTTCTCTGCCAGTTTCAGTATATGTGTACTATATATTCTAATGTGATGCATTTTATATGTGTTAGTTATTTACTTTTATTTACTTTATGTTTTTTTACCGATAAAAAGTTTCCCTGAGCATAAGTCATCCATCCCTTTCTAGCGAGTCATTTTACATATAAAAAAAACGGACAACTTCCCTCTTCCCTCTTTTGAATGCATTGTAAGTTTATTTCTGGTCTGTGTTTCTCTGTTTCTTTTTCACAGCTTTAAGTTAATTAATGAAAAGAAGGAGAAGCTGTTCCTCTTTAGAAAAGAGACAGAGGTTCCTGCAGCATCTAGACTGGAGTTTGTGTAACCTCTGTCTGCCTGAAGGTCCGGCTGAGTCTGGAACAGAGGAGAAGAAAACCTTTCCATGCTCAGCTGTAGATGAGGTTAAATACTGTCGATACTGATTGTTTCAATTATATACTGTTGTTATTAAATAGATAATAGGAAACTGAATAGAATCAAATTGAGGCAGGACAGGATGTGAACATAACACGATCAAACACTTTGGCCGTGTTCAAGGACGTTTTTTCACGAGTCTTGAATTTGTCATATGACCGTCAGTACTTAACATCTTAATACTTATTATCAGTCATGACTATAAAGTGGCAGCATTTGGTTTTAGGGGATTTTTTGAGCCAAAATCGAACCTGTTCCATCACCTCAGTAGCTCCAAAGTAAAGTTCTCTCCAAACATGAACAAACAATAAATACATATATATTTTAAACATCATACTTTAAGAGAGACAGATGTCAGACACACTCCCAGACAGACAGACAGATATTTGAATCAATCAATATCCCTGTCATTGAGTAAAGTCTACTTCAAGTTCACACGTTCTCTGGGGCGTCTGCAGCCGGCTGCTCATTTTGTCCAGGGGAACTCCGCTGACCCCTGAGCCACTGCCGGGGATTGTCCTGATGCAAATCAGGAGGGGGAACCAATTCATCGTCGCACAATTCGATTAGACATCTGCATATTGAGCATCTGCACCACAAGAAAATCTGCCAATACCTACCCTCCCTCCCCCTGCTCCCCCACATTCTCTGGCCCCCCACGGGGGTAGCGCCCCACGACCCCAGGGGCGGCCTCCATCCCTGCTGCCCTCCTGCCTCCCCCCTGTCTCCCCCCTATCCCCTCCTGACCCTGTCAGGCCCAACGACAATACCTGACCCCGCCCCAGAGACGGAGCGATTGGAGTTCAAGGTAAATGTCCCTTTCTCTGCGTCCGTCTGCAGGCTGCCCTGCCGGGCCCCTGTCCGTCCCCTGTCCGATAATCACATGCACCGCTCTTTTTTTCTAATACTTTCTCACACTCACACACACTGTTGTAGAAGACATGACTTTGGCCTGAAAACGAAGGCGTCCCTTCTTCTGCAGTGTTTCCATTGTGATCACTTCTGACCACTGGCTCTTATTCAGACGTCTCTGCCACTCACACGATTTCCCTCCTTTTTTATCGCTCTTATTGATTCATCAGGCTCTCATTCAGCGTTGGGAAGAGAGAGCCATGTCAAGAAGTTTAAAGCAACATGTGTTGAGCTTTACCACACACAATGCAAAGCTCCCAGCTCCATCCAGACCTTCACTGCTCCCTTATATTTTGGAAATTCACCTTGTGTATGTGTGACATTGATGATTTGAGAAATGTTCTGTCTTGTAAAATATAAAATACTGGCCATTTTCTTCAAATATCGATCATTTGAAGGCACCTCTCATACCTTGGGATACATTTATAATATAGGCCAACATATGACAGAACCCTCATAATGAACAATATCCCAACAACAGCTTTATTTATCTGCTTTTTTAAATGTCTCTTTAATGCATGGAATTTCCCAGAAATTCAGCAGAGAATCCATTAATTGATTTTTCATACAGAAAACTTCAGCCCCCGGGTGTGAATGAGAGTGACTGTATATGATGTGACACTGTGAACCAGCGGCTGCTCCACCAACATAAATAATAGCTTGAAAATGTGCAGTGTAATTTTTCAGCATCAGATCAGGATCAAAGCAGCAAAATCCTGAGAGAATTAAAGTGCTGGTGAAGGAACGAAGCCACGATGGAACTGAGTTGGGAAATAAATGTGATTTTTATACCTTAAACAGAATCTTATACAAAGAAGTGTTACTGTCATTTCCCCTGTCATCATTTATAGACATTGGGTGGACAAAATAATAGGAACACATGCTCCACAGTTAGTCAAGTTGAGTCAAAGTTTATTTTATAGCACGTTTCAAACAACCACAGATTTAAAATACGAAAATAAAAGAACATTTTTAATATTCAAAAATTGGCTATGATGTGATATGTTACATACTATTTGTTTCATTAATATGAATTAATTGTTAGAGCAGATTTAGTTACTTAAGTAGAAACTCCTGAAGGACGAGAGCCTTTTACACCAAGTTTGATTTGCTTTAAATTGTAAATAACCTAATGTAAGTGTCTCTGCCTGAATTAAAGAGCATCAAATACATCATGAAAGAACAAGAGCCTGTTTGGTTTTAGCCACAAACATTATCCAGATATCCTGTTCACATGGGGATTGCCAGCATTTGCGTACAATCGTAAGTGATACTACTTCTGCTGCAGCTCGTCTCAAAGATTCACACTATTTTAGAATCTTAGTTCTGCTCTGTGAGGTGTTCACACAACCAGAGACCATGTTGATTGATATTCAACTACGTTCTCATCTGCTTCTGTGTTTGACAGCAACAAATGAACCAGAAACAGGATCATGAAATCTGATGGCGTCAACACGTCCAGAGCTAAATCCTCTTTGCACGTGTGTCCGATGTGTGCGGCCGGTCACTTTGAACCTCGTTTCTCTGATTCTTGGCAGGAAGTGAATGTCGGCAGCTCTCAGTCATAAAACTGCTTTTGGTCACTTTCCCAGAATGCACTGGGAGGGGAGAGGACAGAGAATCTCTGTGTCGCCTCACCGTCGCATGGGATGTGAGGAGATCGCCGAGAATGTCAATAATCGCTCGAACCGAGGATGAGCCGCTGCCTCCGACAGAACCCCCCCGAATGTCAAGTTAAGAGAAATACAAATATGTATCATTCAGTTTTCAAAATAATGCAATGACGACTTGTTGCAGCTGTCCACAAGCTGAGCAGCCGTATAAAAACAAACCACAAAAACATGTACGATAACGTTAGTCTTTAGAAGCTACCGTTTTATAGAATAAATGTGTTGGTAAAAGTTTGTTGCATATTGTTCCATTCTTCCTGTTTTGGATTGAACAGCAGCTGTAACATCTGCACATGACTCAAGATCAGCCTTTGTTCTACAAATAAACAAACAAAAACTCAACTTATTTTCAATTTAATATGTTTATCAAGACTAAAAGTGAAAGTTCTCAGCTGTCACTGTCCTCTGGGTTTCATGGGCTCGGTCGCAACATCTGACTTCTTCCACTCAAATAAATATTGTGAATGTTATGACATATGTGATCATCTTTAAAGGATGTGGTTCATTAGCAGGCAGGTGTAACGGTGAATATATACAACTTTGGTCAGTCTTGTCCAAATTGTCGCTGAGTAAAGATTCAATAAACATTTTAAAAACAAATCAGACTCAAGTCTTCGCCGCTAAAGGCACAAGACGATGTTTGACAGATTCAAAAGGAGAGCAGGGTTTTTCTGAAACACTCCATCCATGTTCAAAAATTGATTGAGTTGTCAAAATCGCTGTCTGTCCGTTTTATCTGCTTTGGAACTCGGGGCTCAGCGTTCTCCCGTTGGGAAATATTTGTAGCTACAACACAATGTTCAAAAGCCTTTGTCCCTCATCCTATTGCTGTGATCTGTGTCTCAGGGCTCGTGGACAAAAGGTGTCAAACGGAGCGTTGGACTTGGTCTGCCATGTCCTCCCGAGGCTGCTCCTAATCCTATTACTGTGGCCCAAGGAGGAGTTGGGATCCTGCACTCCCTTCATCCCAGCAGCTATTAAAGTCTATGGGAGCCCTGTGTGTTTACTCTGTGTGTCTGTGTGTGTGTGTGTTCTTGTGTGTGTAATTGCATTGTCAGCGACTTCTTATCCACGTTGTCATAATGTGTTATCCAGTGATGCGGCTCAAGGTTTGCCGTCTTTTTCGGTTTGCTACGGGACAGGTGGACATTTCAATCTCTCACTGCCGCCACATGATTCATCTATAGTGAAGCCTCAACCTTTAACTTTGCATTTTGAGAAGAACCAAAGGTTTAATGGAGGGAAACGTTTTCAAGCAACGTCTCTGTGTCGTCTGATGTCTTCCAAACAACTGAACTTTTTACTTTGTCTTGTTTAAAACATTTAAAAAAAAACAAGTTTAGGTCAAATTGCTTGGATTCGATCACACAGTAGTTAAATGAGTGAGTAGAGTCAATTTGAAGACTCAAGTCATCATCAAATCCTAAATATGACAGCTCTATCAATGTGATTTTAAAAAGTAAGGAAACTTATCGGGTTGATAAAACATAAACACAAATAATAAAACCTTTAATAAAGCAGGAGATGCAAGAAGGACATGAATGAAAGCAAAAGCAGAAACTGTGTCGTCAGTAAACAAACTTACATCACATCCTTCCTCATGTTATTTATTATATTTCTGCCAATGACACAGGACTTCAGTTAAGTTTAAATGAAGAATTGATTCTGTGACTGATCAGGTTTAATCAATATTTCCAACTTTTAAAATTACTGATGTTGGCTGTCAAGTCTCAAATTGATGCATCACGATAAATCAGAGTAAATGAACAATAAAAATTAAAGATGTGTGAAGTTAACTGTGTGTAAAGTAGAGAAGTTCTGTGATAGAGATACAGTCCAAGGTGCACAAACATTTGGAGAATCTGTTTTCCCATGTTGAGCGAAATATTGATTCAACGCCTCCTTTCAGTCCGTCTTATTGTCTCTGAGCAGTTTTGAGCTTAAAGCGACCGGAATGAAATGTTGTCCAATGGCCTTTTGTTTCCTCTGGGTGCCACTTATGTGACTAAAGTGCAGACCGCGGCCACACAGACAGACGCACACGCAGCCGTCCCCAGCCTCTCAATAGTCGCATTTGCGTGTACATTGACCAGAGTCAATTGCCTGTCAAATGCAATGCGCGATTAGACACCAGTAGGTGTGAGACCCAATGCAGGGGAGCCTCCCAGAGCCTGGACATAGAGGGGCCCCCGCTCTGTGGACCCCACTGCCCTTCTCACTCCCCCTTCGCCCTCTACAACCTCCCCTACGTTTTTCATCTCGCCGCCCCGGTTCAATGTTAATGTCCAGCAGTGTCCACTCTGCCGACGTCTCCCTCCCGAGCAAAACCCCAGAGAAGAAAGGGCGAAAAGGAGAAAGAAAAGCAAACCTTCCCTCCTTCTTTTCTCACCCTGGCCTCCTCTTGTGTGCTGTCCAGCTGGCTGTGACCCTTGACCCCCTGACCCTCACTCCTGACCCCTGGACCCGTTCCCACGCCACGCCTTTTTGTGTCCACCTCGCCATGGCAACACCTTGGTCGCCGCTGCTGCCACGGTAACAGATGGACAGGGGCCTGGAAATAACTTCATTCAGCCCCGCCCGGAGGGTTGAGCACCATGGACAATCTGCCCGGACCCTTCCACACACCCGCCATCCTCCTCCCGTCCACTGTCCCTCTCACTCACTCACTCACACACACACACACACACACACACACACACACACACACACACACACACACACACACACACACACACACACACACACACACAGCGCCCCCAACCTAACTTTGACACCTCCTTTGCCACATTCTAAAACCCCAATCCTCTTGGATCCATTCCCTCCGCAGGGGCCTCTGGGTATCAGGGCCTGATAGAGTCATTAACACAGAGATCCCAGATTCGCCCTGGCATGTACACAGGACGTACACGGGAATCAGAATAAGTTGCCGTTGTTGGCAGAGAAAAGCACAAAGAGACACCCGAAGTCATCCACATATCCCATTTCACACTGCTGGTATTTGTGGTTCGGGGCGTAGGAGCGCTAACTTCATCGCTGTGCTGTAATTATCTCTCCTCTTCTTTTATTAGCTCTATTGTTTTCTCACATCCTGCGATGAGAAAAGGGGCTGTGGGGCGGGGGGAGGGGGGGAGTTGTAAAGACACAGAGCTGAGCAGCGGGGCATCTGTTTGCTAACTCAAAGACAAATGACAAACTGAATAGCATCGCTGAGGAGCTCAATACGGTGCAGCAGGAAAATGAACTGCAACAGATTTGGTGATAATCAGTAACTAACCTCCAAACAAGGTTGTGTGTGTTTTGTCCCCGTCTGTGTGTAACACCTCTCGGACAGAGACAGTGAATGGATTAAAGGGAATAGTGTAATTACTCGTGCTGAATGGGGTCCGCACTGTGAAGAGGAAGTCGAAAAACCCACTTGTCTTTGTGAGGAGAGCTCTGATCCTCCCGGGTCTCATCTTGCACTCCCCGATGAGAGCAAACAAACAAGTAAACAAACAAAATGGCAGCCTGCAACGCAAAGGTCTCTGATGGCTATTAGTGCCATTTTCAACTTTCTCATTTTGAAAACGAGAAAAAGGGGGATTTTTGTCCATGAAATTGAAATAGTGGGGTGATTTTGAGGTTTTGCTTCATTTTTTATTTGAAAGCCCACAAATGAGTGTTTCTGTGTGTGTGTGTGTGTGTGTGTGTGTGTGTGTGCGTGTGTGTGTGAGCAGGTGGGGGGGGTGGGCACAATAGGCAACCGCCATAAGACTGACCATTGAGGCGAAATCACACAAGCGAAGCCACTTATTCAGTTTTTGGGATTTCGTATCCCCCTTCCATCCCTGCATCTGAATCCCACTGTCTTTCTCTCTAGTTTCACTCACCCCTTCACCCCTCCTGTGTCCAACAACCCCCCCCTCCCAACCCTCCATCCTCCCATGTCCCCCCTGTTCTCCCCCACCTCCCCTCTGCCTCTCGCCCAGTTCATTGTACCAAAGGAGATTTTCTCCATTGAGGCCCAGTCTCTTAGGTAACCCCAGCGCTGCATGAAATGAGGAGAGGGAGAGAGAGGGAGGGAGAGAGGGAGAGAGAGAGAGAGAGAGAGAGAGAGAGAGAGAGAGAGAGAGAGAGAGGGAGGGAGACAGGGAAAGCGAGAAAGAGAGAGAGGGAGAGAGAGGGCGGGGAAATTGAGAGAGGGAGAGGGCAAAGGAAATGTAAAGGCAGAGGGAGGGAGGGCCCGGACAGAAAGGGTTGAAGAAGGAGAGGGAGAAGGGACGCGGGATCAGAGGAGGCTGAGGCACTGAGAGTGAAAGATGGAGAAGTGGGACAAGTGCGGTCAGACGTCGACAGCGATGCAGCGAGGACTCGACCCACAACTGAGGGAGGAAGCATGAGAGGCGAGGATGACTGTCACACATGTAAGGATGAATCCTCTGTGGCTGAGAAGGACTTTATCACAGGCTATTTTTCTCTGATTCTTCGTCCAGATTCTAGGCCCCAGATGGTCCAAAGATCCTGGACACAGCACTTTGCTTTTGTCTTCTTGTCTTTTCTTTTCCTTTGAGCTGATGTTAACTGATGTAAATGTAGGTATAACATCCTTTTTTCACTTTTCAACAGGAAGTGTCTTTTTGAATTGGGGTCCATTAGCTTGTGTGGCACCTAAAGGAGGTTGAGAGGATGAGTTTAGGCCTTCAAGGATCCAGTTGTTGTTTTAAAGTCTTACTTAGTTTAAATAGAAAACAGAATATAAATATTTTAACAGCTATAAACATGGCTAAACTTTATTATTAAACTTTTAAAAAGTTTCATCCTTCATCTTATTGGTATTCATGACAGAAAGTTTTTTTTCCCATGACCCTCAAAGAGAATGAAAAAGTTTAATGACTATTTTATATATTTTAGCATTCTAATAACATTTAAAGACTTTTTGTCTTTGCACTTTTCAAACTATGTGGAGGTTTTTCTGTCTCTGTGATTTAACTGTAAACTTTGCTCTGAACAGAGACTTTAACTGTAAGGAGAGGACTCTCTGAAACGCTGCCATCCTTTGTGGCCATGCTGCTCTGCACCTCAATGGTGGGCACACAGCACATGGGGTTCCCATGAATAGGCCAGGCCTCACCAAAGACCACATCATTTGGATACAGACGGGCTCCCACAGAAAGAGAAAAACGCCTCACGGAGCGAATCAGATAAAGAGAAAATGTTGCGTACGGCAAATCAGATTAGGGCGAGTCAGAGCTTTACGTTTGGGGTTTTCTTCACCCCCCCCCCCCCCTCCACCCTCCTGCCTCCACCTCAGTTAAATTTACTACCGTTGCTGCTCATGAGTGTGATAATAATGCGCCCCACTGCTGCGCTGAGTTATCATCTCAGGCTTTTGTCTCTTTTGATCCGTGTGACCGTTGGGGGGGACCCACTTCTTCTTTTGTAGGGGGTCACATCACTGGCTCCTTTTGGACTGGGCTGCCCCTGGGTGGTGACCCCTTCGTTCATCATGGTGTCACCCACACAGAGGACAAGCATGAGTTAGAGCTTTCTCTCTTTCTCTCCTCTTCTTTCTTTCTCTTCGCCTTCCCGCTCATTCCTCTGACCATCCTCTCCTCCTTGTCCATCCATACGTGCTAACCTGAGGCACGTTGGGGGTCAAAGGCCGGTATGAAACCCAGCTAAAGCAGGTGGAGGCAATGATAAATGGATGGACCACCATTCACTCTTTGATGTTTGTGAATTGAAGCTGAATTTACAGCGAACCAGGGCATCCACCTGATCATGTGCGTTGAGCCTGTGAACAAACCTGTGACCAACAGAATGATGGAGGTCCGGAGCTGATTGTCCAAACGCAATTCTTGCGTCTGCCTTTGTGAAACCAGGAGTTGTGGATGGACATCACGCTCCTGACCTCTGAAAACCAGCGAGTCACAGACCTCCATGGATGGGGTGAAACTCAGAGGCTTAGTGGGTGGATGAGAGAAACACTGACAAACAGAGAGGCCGATACTGAATAGAGGAGAGTGTGTGTTTATGTAAATGTAAGAAGCTCTTGACATTTTTGGACATCAGCTCAACTTTTTTTCAAACAAGACCAAAACAGTTTCAAGTTAGACCTGGAAGAAAAACTTTAGCTTTTAACTGAATAGCACGAGGTAAAATGAGGTATAGGCCTTGGTTTGAGAAGCAAGCGACAGCGAAGTGGACTTCAGCCAAAAGGGAAGTGAGGAGGAAGTCAATTCATTTATTTGGCAATTTACAAAACATAAATTAGTATATGTCAAATTATTAAATTGAAGCTAAAACACATTTCATGACAAAACATTTTTTCACTGTGATGTGAAAATGTGAATTTTAAAGCGAAATTAACCTGGTGCAAATAATGTTGACTTTCAGGTCAATGCAAATAATCCAAATTCCACTTTTACTGGACTTTTTCTTTTTTTTTTTATATGTTTCTCCTCGGCTCAGGTGCAAAGCCGAAGTCCAGGCCTGTCTCTGCAGATCGGGGGTGTCCCATTTTGGGAGAGGGGGTTAGAGTCTGTCTGTGGAGCAGAAAGGCCTGAATAGCTCTCACCGTGTTAAGTACAGTTGAATGTGTCCGGTTCGCACTTCAGCATCGGTGTCTGAGAGAGGGTCCTGCTAAATTTGCACTGGAAGGGGTGAGAATGACAGAAAAGGAGAATGAATGAGAGGAGGGAGGTGCATGTGTGGGTTAGTGTGTGTGTGTGTGTGTGCGTGTGTGTGTGTGTGTGTGTGTGTACTTGTCCTCTGCATGTTTGCCCCTGTGAATTTGCCTCTGTGTGGGTTTTCCTGTGTTTGACAAAGTTCAGGGGGCCAGACTTTGGAGACAGAAAAGGGAAAATGAGAGAAAGCAAAGGATTTGAATGTGGTGTAAAGAGAAAGAGCGAGCAAGAGAGAGAGAGAGAGAGAGAGAGAGAGAGAGAGAGAGAGAGAGAGAGAGGGGGGAAAAAATAAGGCAAAGATCTAACAGTGAGAGAGAGGGAGAGAGGGAAAGAGAGAGGATGGAGAGGTGGTGTAAATTGGTGAGATTTATAGATTGAAGCTGCAGGAAGCGAGAACTGAGTCTGGGAAATATGTATAAAGAAAGAGAAGGAGTGAGGGTGAGAGAGAGCGGGAGAGAGAGGGTGGGAGGGAGATCAAGAGCGAGGCTGCATTAATATGCTAATGGTCTGAGTGAATGCACAACAGGCCCACTGACCAGGCTAATCACTGGTGGACACACACACTGAGGCTAATCCCTCACACACACACGCACGCACGCACGCACACACACACACACACACACACACACACACACACACACACACACACACACACACACACACACACACACAGCGCAGGGGGAATCTTTGGACAGTGACAGATTTTGAGTTGATTTGTGTCTTTTTTTCAGCAGAACAGAGATTTTGATGAGATGTGAGGAAACTGCAAATTCTATGTAAATGATTATGATTCCAAAACACCTTGGCTGCCTAACTCACTTACTCGACAAAAAGAAGACTACAGACCAAATACAGACAAAATTGACTGCATTTGATTATGCAGTAAATTTCTGCATAAAATTGACTATTTGTCTATTTTTAAATTGAATAAACAATTAGACATTTTGCAGTTTGGCACTTGTCTCATCTTATGATACTTTAAAAACACATGAGAGAAGACAAAGAGGAAAATTCAAATGAAAAATATCCTGTAAAACTGAATTCACATGATTTCAGTTGCTCCCAGCTTTCGTTTTAACATGTCTCTTATTATCATGTGATGTAATGTGTGTAATCAGTGATATTATTTATATCATTTTATAGGTAAGATCTGTGCAGAATGCAAAATAATTAAAATAAACTTTCAAAACCAGTGTTGGTGTTTTGTTGTGTTTCTTGGTCTGGAGCTGTTCGTCTGTATCGTTAAAAAAACATCTGAACCCTGCTGAATTTTTTATGTGACAGGAAAGTCTGCAGCTCCATTTACTGGGATAGAGAAAATAATGTAGATTACTTTCTTTGAACATTTCTGGGGTAAAAATGCATCATGTTACAAAAGCAAAAAAAAGTTTTACCAAAGTGTAACTTAAGAAAACATTAGTTTGAATAAAAATGCTTAAATTCAACCAGGAGTTTTTAGCTCTACTCCAATGATCATAATGTCAAAGGATTAAATAATATGAAGAAGATTCTACAAAATTTGGTAGATTAAACTGATTTTGTTTAACCTTCATCATCAATCAACTGCAGTAAAGATTATTTTTACCTATACTACAAAATAAGAATAAAAGTGGACATGATTAAATACCTGTCTTACTTTTGCTCTCTGTAGTGAAATGAATGGACAACAATGGCAGCCTTGAACGTAAGAAAACATTCTTACCAATGATTCATTTGGAAAGTCACACATTACATAAAGTTAAATGGTTATTTAAATAACCATTTAACTTTGAAAATGTGGATTTATAAAATATGAAATATGTTAAAATGGTGTCCACTGTGTGTAAATAAGAACAAATGTGCTGGAAACTCAGCATTCAACAGTCTGTTAAGACATGACGAAGATTTGTTTCCAGCTAGTTGTATTTAAACAAGGCCGATGCATTAGGCTCAGGGAGCAGCTCCAGGTGAACCAGGCCCAGCTGAGACTAGTTGGCCAATCAGCTCTCCCCGGATTCAAAAGGCAGCAGCAAACTGCCGGAGAGGGACTGAGACACGAGAGGAACTCACAGTGAGAGACAGGGACAGAACCAAGCTGCCAAGCCAAGCTGCCAGCTGAAATAGCTGGCAAGTTAAGTTAAGAGTTTTGTGTTTGATTTGATAAAGATGCTGAAAGGCAACTCGTTTGTCTCTTTGAGTCTCTGAGTTCCTCTCCTGTCTCATGAAGTCTCCGGCGGCTCTGCTGCTGCCTTTTGAATCCAGGGAGAGCTGATTGGCCAGCTAGTCTCAGCTGGGCCTGGTTCACCTGGAGCTGCTCCCTGAGGCCCCTCCACAACAAGGAGACTACATGGGACACCTCACTGTTAATATCATCAACAGACAGAAGGAAATGCTGAACATAGTGTTTGAACAGCCGGAGTTAATTGAGAAAACCTTCAACGACTCTACGTGACCATATATCCCCTGTACTAGCTTCTCTTCATTGGCTGCCTGTGTATTTCAGAATTGGTTACAGAATATTGCTGCTGACTTTCAAGGCACTGCATGGTTCGACAACAAGCTACTAGGCTGAGCTGATAAATTAGTACTCAACCCATAGGCTGAGATCCTCTGATGAGGCCGTGTTACATCCCTCGGTCAAGACTGAAGCCCAAAGGAGACAGAGCCTTTGTTTCCATAGGCCCAACCCTCTGAGTGGAACAGCACCTGAGGAACTCAAGAATTAAAAATGTCACTGTCTGTTTTTAAAACATTTTCAATCCATTTAAATCAAAACTCAATTTATAATAGTCTACGTGATTGTTTTTAAATATATCATATGCTTTTATTTTATTTTGCCATCACTTTGACAGACATTGTATTTCTTTTATCTGGTGTCTTTGGTTTGGCATGCTATTGAACTACTTCGCTTGTTAAAGGGATAGTTCACTCAACTTTTAATTCACTCATTACCTACTCATCACTATGACGATGGAGGGTGGGTGAAGTGTTTGAGTCCACAAAACACTTCTGGAGTTTCAGGGGTAAACAGCATTGCAGCCAAATCCAAAACAATTAAAACCACTTCTGCAAACGTACAAAAACAACAGAAAATGCCTCTGAACTGCTCCTGTGGTGTCACCCACCGCGGACGTGCCTCCAGGCAGGAAGATATCAGAGGACGTTTAGGCCTCAAATGTAAATGCCCTTGTTTGACACCACAGGAGCAGTATGCAGGCATGTTGTGTTTATGTTGTTTTTACACGTTTGAAGAGGGACTCACCATTTACTTCAATTGTGTTGTTTGAAACTCCGAAAGTGTTTTGTGGACTCAAACACTTAACCCACCCTCCATCGGCATAGTGGTGAGCAGATAGGGACTGACTTTTCATTTTCGTGTGAACTATCCCTTTAAAGCTTTTTTGAGACGTGCCAAATAAATACAGTTATTGTCATTATTATTATTATAAATTGTTAAATGGTGTTGGACACGTATTTTCAATGAGTGGCTTTGGCTTGTTATTGCCTCAAATGAAAATGAAGCTCTAAAACCATTGCATCCACCATCATGTTTCTTTCCAGACTGTGCACGTCCTGAATACGTGCTTGTGAAATGGAAAAGAAGAGGAGCTCCAGTCTGAGCATTGTTGTGTGTCCCAGTGCTCCCAGTGCCCGGCAGTAACCTTCCCCCAGCAGCTGACACACTCAGCTGAACTTGTCTTGACCTCTTGACCCCTGAGCTCTGGCTGTGTCTCCCTCCTCACCCAGTGACATGTGAGGGCGACACCAGGACCACACGACCCGTCTCCTGCCTCCAGGAGCCGGGGCAGCCGAGGGCTCCCGCACGGACCCGGTGTGGAGCAGTGAGAGAAGCACTAAAGCCAAATCCTCCATCATCATGTTTTCATCCTTGCAGGGGGAGGGAGGGTTGACTACGAGGCAAAGTGGGGGGAGAGGCAGACACACACGGGGCCTAGCTGCCACATCTGTTTCATGCGAAGAAGCTGCGCCGCTAAACCGTCAGTAACCCATGTTTCCTTCCACCCCGCGGGTAGTGACCGGGTCCAGCTGCTGTGTGACCGGGGGAGGCAGAGAACCGGGCGCAGCAGGTCGCAGTTAACCGCTTTGTGCTCGCTTCTCCGGCTCCTCTCCGGTGCAGTCGGGCTAACTAGCCTGCTAGCTAGCTCAAGTGGCTAAACGTAGCGATAGCATGTTTCGCTAGCTTGAACCGGACGCAGGTTGAATTCCACAAAGTGAAAGAGAGACCGGGATTTGAACGCCTTTTAACGTCCCGGCGGACCGCGCGGTGGCGGGGTTCGTGTCTACCGGGGTCGCGAACACATGCCACTTAGCTGCACGGTGGGCACAAGCGGTTCCCAGGGCTAGCTAGCCAGCAGCTAATGTTAGCTTGCGCGAATCGTGGTTTGTTGCCATCTGCCTGGGCTCCATCTATAGCCTGGAATGGATGGTTTTAATTCACCCAGTTAGATTCAGAGAACACAGCCGGGGCTTGCTGTGGATGTGGAGTTTCCTATTTCTGAAATAACACCGCGTGCTGCATTAGAACACGATGGTCCTGGCACCAGGGGAGTCTCACTGTAACGTTACATTACAGTGGCCCCAAAAGGCTTAAAATACACAAATATTCCCACTGACAGGCAGACAGGCAGCCTGGAGATGGACGTGCTTCATTATACCGTGTTTTATCATTATACTGACAGTCCGCGTGTCGGAACCAGTTCATCACGCAGAGCTCTTTCTTGTGTTGGAATTTCAGACCCGTTTTTGGTTTCCCCCAAACGGCTCCGGCCCGGGCCTCAGTCCGCGGTCTAGAGTTTGACAGCGGGCGGGTTGAGGCTGAAGCACGTCGGCGTGTAGCGGCCATCCAGCCCCGGTGCCCCGGCCACCATCATGGGAGACAGCAGAGGTGAGAAAATAACTGTCCAACATTAACAGCCCCTGGAAACTGTGGATGATGTTAAACTCAACGGTACAAAAGGCTCTTTGCACGCTGGTTAACCTGTCAGCTGCAGATTAAGGCCTGTGGAAAATGTATGGAATATGATGAGTCAAAGGTTTGATTTAATAATAGAATAATGAAGCTTTTTAAAAACACCTTAGTGACAGCTGGCAGTGTTGACCTATGACCTCGCTGCCATACAGCATTCAATCATTTGAACTAAGTCAGACTTGGTCAGACATTTAAATTACCATCCCACCATTGGGTTAAAGTAAAGTGGACTTTAATGTAATTATTGATTAAATGAAGTTAAGGGTCCCATGTGTTTCAGCACTGTATTATAGACTGTATTGTAATAGATATACATGGTGCACCACAATAACAAACCAAACCTCTTTTAAAGATAGGGTTGGTCATTTGTTTAAGGAAAGAAAAATAGACCCGATCAGAAGTCCACGGAGAACTCAACCTTCAGCAGTGAAAATGCAGCCAGTTGCAGAGGAAAGCACCAAATACGTCAAACCACAGCACACAAACGTTGAAGCTGTGCTGCTCTTTGTTGTCTATCAAACCTGGGATGTTAAAATTAGCTTTGTATACTTAACTTGGTGCCATAAAGATATTTAATTGATGCGTTTCCCATTAATCACCTTCTCTGTCGTGACTATGTTATCAACCCTCACTGACTTGTACTGATTTTCCATTGCGCTCTTCTTTCTCAGATTCTCGCAGCCCAGACAGTTCATCTGTGTCCTCCCCTCCATCAGGCCAACGCTCGCCCCCACTGGTTCCCTCCGCTGCTTCCATGACTTCCCTTCCTCCCATCACCACCAGCGGAGTCAACAGCCCCATCAGTAGCATCGGCTCCCCCTTTTCTGTCATCAGCTCTTCACTGGGCTCACCCTGCCTCCCCGGCACACCGTCGGTGGGCTACGGCCCCATTAGCAGCCCGCAGGTAAGAGAAGACAGTTAATAAGGCACATATTTTATATACATATATACATTGTTAAATTACTGGATCAATTAGTAGTAACGATGACAGTACTAGTAACAATACCAATCTGTACTTAATGGTGCTATACAAATAAACTTGGCTTACTTTGAAAGATATTTTGGGAAAATACAAAATATTCACATATTGCATTTTCTCCTTCATCACTGAATTTTATATGGTGGCCAATCTTTACTTTGGTTTTGCCGTCACTCATTTTTGTCGTCGTCTGTTTGCCTCCCTCGTCACATGCCACATGTCTTGGATTGATTCGAAAGACCTTAAGTCCTCATCGTATTCACCTTTATTTCTGCTCTTCTTGCAGATCAACTCAACAGTGTCCATGTCGGGGCTCCATGCAGTGAGCAGCTCTGATGATGTGAAACCTCCACTGGGCTTGCAGCCGCTGTCCCCCCACAGCCCTGGGCCGATGCTTTCCCAGAAACGCCTTTGTGCCATCTGTGGAGACAGATCCTCTGGTGACTACACACCTTAAATAGAACTCCTCTTTTCTGTGCCTTGTCTTTGAGTTGAGCTATAAAGTGTAGATGAATAAAACATTGGTCAGAGCCACTGAAATACTTTAGATTTCAACTCTGAAAGGATTTGTCGTCCTTTCTTAACTCATTATCTGGCTCTTTTTCCTCCACCTTCCCACAACCTCCAGGTAAGCACTATGGCGTCTACAGTTGTGAGGGCTGCAAAGGCTTCTTCAAGCGAACAGTGCGCAAAGATCTGACGTACACGTGTCGGGACAGTAAAGACTGTATGGTGGATAAAAGACAGAGGAACCGCTGCCAGTACTGCCGCTACCAGAAGTGCCTGGCTATGGGCATGAAGAGAGAAGGTGAGCAAGCAGGAAACTGCACACCTTGAATACCACCTGTTCTCAACCCCTTCTGCTCATGACCCCTGAGAATGAGGCAACTTCTGACACCTTTTCACACTCTCTTTGAGGTCGAATGGACAAAGTTGTCTTTTCTTACAAAATGCAATTTAATTTGGGCTGACACTACAAGTAAAAAGCCAACTTAACACCCAGTGGCTGCTGTGTTTTATGTCTAGAAAATCTCATTAAATGTTATCAGAGGAACTTCCAGATCTCTAAGAGAATTATCAGTTTTATTTTGCCCAAAAGTAGAGAACACAACTCACAACACAACGGCATATCTATTGTCAGTCACTCCTATAAACGTATTTTGAACTCTTTCAAGACTCTTTTTGCTGTTGTTATACATCTGAAGTGTTGGGAAACTGGGATTCAGTACTTTTAATAAGCTGCACATGGCGGTTGTGGCAGTCCTTGTCTACTCACAGTCTGAATTATTACATAACCAGTCATATTTACCAGGTGTCGAGTCTCAAGGTGGACATCAGTTATCAGTAAAAACATACTGTGATTTGTACCAATTAAGAATCAAATACAGCAGCAAAGTATATGTTAAGTGTCGTCATCAGAAATTCATCCATACATCGTGATTATATTGGCACAAGTGATAGTGTTAATAACCGGTCGTAGCACATTATATAGTTGACTCAGACAAAACCTTAAAGGTATACTATGCAGGATTGTCGACTGATTAAAAGTCTGCTTCTCTCTCAATAGCTGCTTCTGGAGAGGCTGTATGTGTGAATGCAAGAGTGTCTGAGCGAGAGCCTCCACTTTCTGTGGAGTTTCCCCGAACCAGCCCACCTAGTAAAAACTCTGCAGAATGTCCGAAGGAGCCGATGTGAGAGCACATCAGATCCTTCACAGGAGGTGACAAGGACAGTTGCCGTGATCTCCGCAGCAGAATTAATATGTAACATCCTGCCTCTGCCTGCTGCGCCCCCCCTCTGGAGATTTCTGTGTTGTTGTGAACGCATCTGAGCAGAGAATCTCCTGCTGCGTTGTACATACGTGAAAGGCAACCTCCGGAGAAAGTCCAAATTCTCCGGACATCCTCTGGGGGGTCATGTCTGAAAACGGCTTAGAGAGAGCGGTGGTCGAGTGAGCTAAAGAGTGAATGAAGAGAGGGAGCGCTGTTAGCAAGAACAAAGCAGTGAATCAGAGAAACTTTTATTTTGTGATTATTTCACTGCCACAAAACTTCACCTACCACTGTGTGGGGCTGTTTGTGTGGGTATGTGTGTGTGCACTGTGCAGCAGTTCAGCCCCACCCTCATACATCCATGACACAGACAGAGAGCAGAGCAATGTAAACTTTCTGCTACGATCATCTCGCTTTGGCTTCACTTTTTCAAGCCGTCATGTCGACCATCTTTATATAAAGTCCATACTCTCTCACGCTGAGCTCTCTTATTAGCGGAGCAGACCCAAACCAGACAGGACTTCAGTTTTTTGTGTCAGAACCCGATCTGAGCCCAGTGTTTCCCCCGATTTACAGACATGTGCATCTTTAAAAAAAGAAGCAGATAGCCCAGCCAGTGTGACTGAACCCAAATACTTCGGAATTTTTGTCCAGACCCGGCCTCACTTCTTGATGGGTGCGGGTCGGGTATCTTCAGGAAAACACACGTTGGATCAGGTCTCTGCAGATAAATTCACCACCACACACTTCTATTGGGTCATAAGTGATGATTGAGAAGGTTTTTAATGAATCTGTTCTTAAAGAAAACCCTGCATAGTTTACCTTTTAAAGAACGACAGCCGATCTGTGTATGCTGCAGACCCCTTTTTAAACCAGTCCGTCTGAGATTATCTGCTGCTGAGTCACTTTGAGTCGAGCCGTGTCAGTACGAGTTAACTGTACTCTGCTTTCTCAGATTAGATTCGGACGGAATTCTGCAGCATTTTAGGACGTTGCATTTATCGTAGATAGGTTACGTTGATTGGTTACTATGATTTGTGGTCACTGTTGTTAAGGTAATGATCACTGTGGCCACTGAGTATTAAGTTAATGCAGATGGAATGGACATTTAAGGCAGCTACTTTGTGTTGCAGGTACTTTTTCTGTAATCTTCAAAACCTCAAGATGTAAATCCTGAGCGTAACAACACATCACCTTCAACCTTAGATGAGATCTTTTAATCTCATTTAAAGATATGGGTGTCAGTAATATTTGCACAATAGACAATAGGAAGATCGAGTACACATTGGTAGAGGGGGAGATGGGGGTGGGTAAGCCTTGTACACACTAACCCCCTTTCCCCCTCTCTTCCTCTTTTTGTTTCCTCTCGTTCTCTCTCCCCCCTCCCTCCTTCTGTAGTGGCCAAGATGAACGACAGATGTAAGGAGAAGAGGGAAGGAGGGGTGTATGTCTGTGCCTGTATGAATGAGAAAGAAGCAGAGTTATTACATTGCATATCGGCCAGAAGGAGCTAGTCTATTGTACGTAGTTTCTTGACAGAGCTCAGACATGGACCAGTTCCAGCCTTGAATCGTTTCCTTGTGGTTTTTAAAGCTCAACATATCCAGGGAAAGTTAACTGAATATGCACAATCCACTTTATTTTGACGTAACCTATTGTTTATTCTCACCCGCGGGCTGCACATCCGGTCACAGTTACAACAGTGAGCCACAGAGATGTTGCTCGTGTTTTGAGGAGCATTAAAGCTAGGGTTGGTAATCCTGGAAAAGCTATAGACCAGGCAACACTTAGAAAAAATGCAGCCGATACATCCCACCCCCTCTCATTGACCCTCTCGACAAAGCTAAGCCCCAAAACTCCCGAATGCGCACAGACCAACATTTGCTAGAAGACGTGACTCGTTAATTTCAGACCATTGTCTCTGCTTCGTCTGTGTTTGTTTCTCTAGCTGAAAAAGTCTGTCGTGTGCAGTGAGTTTATTTTTATTTTTCTCCTGACGGCTTTATTTATTGATGACTATTGGGACATGAAGAGGATTAAAACAAAAAGGGCGTACGAGTCTAAGCCGCAGCTTCAATCGGGTTCAGCAAGTTGACGAGTAATGCAGAAATTTAGATCAGTCAAAAAATAGCATTTACTGCCAGGAAGCATTTAAAATATAAAGAATTCTAAACGGAATTTGGTGGCTTTGTTCTCCTGGTTCAGGAAAGCGGGGATCATGGGTAATATCCACTGTTGAGTTGTTTTTCAGTTCAGTCAGTCAGAGCTCCACTCAACACACTGATAGAATACATTAAAACCACTTCATCACTTGGACACTGAGCTCAACAGAAATAAATAAACAGTGGGAAGTTCTTCACTGACCAAGCCAGTCACATGACCTCATTCTACTGAAGTCTGTGGGTGGTACTCACAAGACCTTTGACTACCAATGTTTTGCAACACAACCATTAGTTAGGATGAAATGATCAGCGTGACTTTTTTTGAACGACATCAAAATGAGAAACACAGTTTACTTAATTTGTGTAAGAGATTAAGAGAAACCTTCATAAATGCTAACTTTCGTAAAAAACCAGTGTCACATTTCATCGTCATTCCCACCTCAGTGTCACTTTAAAATAATTAGTGATTACAATAATAATATGTATGTTGTGTATGTCTTCTATGGGCCATTGGTATTGGGCCTGAATAAAGTATGAAAGACCGTATGAGAGGCTTTGAATTTATCATGAATTGTGCATCTCTGTCTCTGCTTTCCCACTGTTATGCACATTTTGTCACATTATTTTGGTCTCACTTTTTTTCTTCAATCTTTTTGCCTCTTTTTGTCGCAAACCTCCTCCTTCACCAATGTTTTCCCTCATTTCTCCTCTTCATTGGCCACACATCTAATCCTACTTATCTCTCTTTATCCATCCTGTTGGAACATCCTGTCTTCCACCTCTCCTGCACCTTCATTCTTCCATTTTGACCTTCGTTCATCCATCCTTCCGCTCCACAATTCTGCTCTGTTACTATTTCTCCCTTTCCCCCCTTTCTTGTCTTTTATTATTTTCTTCTGTTTCCTCTCTGCCCCATCCCGCAGCTGTCCAAGAGGAACGGCAGAGGAACAAGGAACGAGAGGGCGAGGTGGAGTCGACGAGTGCAGTGAATGAGGAGATGCCTGTGGAGAAGATTTTGGAGGCGGAGGTGGCTGTGGAGCAGAAGACCGAGCTTCATGCAGATGGCAGTTCAGGTGGCAGCTCTGTGAGTAGTCTGGTTGGTTGACATTCAACGCAAACTGTCATGCACCGATGTGAAACACTGTGAAACTAACATTTGAAATTCCACTTAGTATAGTTATTTGATCAAATAATCACAATTTCTTTTCTAAATCTGCTTTATTCAGCCCAACGATCCTGTCACCAACATCTGTCAGGCAGCAGACAAGCAGCTTTTCACCCTGGTGGAGTGGGCCAAGAGGATCCCTCACTTCTCTGAGCTGCAGCTGGACGACCAGGTCATCCTGCTTCGTGCAGGTAACCTTGAAGAGCTTTCATTTGCTGGGTGGTTTTTGAATCTGTCAAGCTCAGCAGAGGGATGCAGGGCTGCAAAGCCAAGTTTCATCCACAGTCAAAAGCAGCTGCCCCAGCTTTTTGAATCAGTGTGAATTGTCAATAGCATAAAAAAAGTTATGACTTTAATGACAGATCTTTAATTTTCAAAGTAACAACAAGCAACATTCAGTAATATCAGGTTTTAATAAATATAGAAGCACAATTGTAGAATATTTGGACATTTTGATTTATTAGAAGTACTGAGACTCAACTCTTCAACAGGCTGGAATGAACTCTTGATTGCATCGTTCTCCCATCGCTCCATCTCAGTGAAGGACGGAATCCTACTGGCCACCGGCCTTCACGTCCACAGGAACAGTGCTCACAGTGCTGGTGTAGGAGCGATCTTTGACAGGTAATACACAGATGCACACATGTACAAACAGTATAATCCCCACACACATACCCCACTAGTGATCTTCATTCAGGAGTTTGGGTGGGAGACCTAGTTGGAGCGGACCTGCCCCCATGAAAATATTCTGTCCCCTGGAGAGTTTTAACATTATGTGATTAAAGTGTTTTTACAGAGGCCTTTCTACTCTACTTCGACATCCACACTGTGTAGGGTCCCACTGTAGAATGCATCCACTTCTACACAGTATTATGACCATCTACTCTTAGCCTAAAATGAACAGACCCCGAAAGGCCACAACCTCCTCTTTACCTCTTTTCATCACCTGGTTATTACACATCAGTCCTGAGAGGTAGTTGAATAAAGAAATAATACTTTTCTTCATTTATCCACATGAATTTCTCTGTGATGTTTCCATACTCGTGGTTTCTATGAGCTACACACATGTCATTCAGATTTAGTTGATCAGTTACTGGGGTAAGAACTTGGATATTGTGTCTTTGGTTGGCTGGAGCTGCTGTGTTCTGCGTTGGCTGTGATTGGCTGAGAGACTCTGCTGCTTTAGTGCTGCCTCTAGGGTGACAGCGCATGCCAGGGAGGCTGGTGACTAATGCTTGCCCCGTAGACATGCATGCGCGCACACACTCAGTGGCATAGCACCTACTGCAGCATTTGATAATGTGATTGTGGCTGGCTAATGCACAATACTAACACGTCAATAAAAACAGGAAGGTACAGCGGAATACTGCAATATGTGTTCATATAATAATCTACATCCCATTATTGTACAGGACACTGCAGAGGCCATGGGTTTATTATTTCGTGCCAGATTTTCCTAAACTATCTTATGATCTCATTTTGAAATATAGATGTTTGTTCTGTTTGCATCATAGAAGTAGGAGGGCACTCGGACAGAGCATACCTTCACCAGGGCTAAGGCCCGATCTTGCCATGTTAAACAAACTGGGAAAAGAAATCCCTGGATGTGAATCCACTCACATCTGATGGGCTCTTCCTTTGATCAAGCCCTAACCCCCCTTAACCTAATCACTGCTGGTCACAACATTGTAAAATAATTTGACTGGCCCAGGCGTAATGAAAGTAATATTATAGAAATTGTGCCATATGTATTTTCTTTAGGATTGTGTGATTGGTCAGTCACAGACACTCAGACACTTCCAATAACACCCATGGCCTCTCCAGTCTTCTGCATAAATGCATCGACCATCAGTTATTATTAAAGGCTCAGTGTGTAGGATTTAGTGGCAACTAGCATCGTTTCTGGTCATTTCTTTACTGTAGAAAACATGGCCGTGCAACATGGCAGACTCCGTCGGCGAGGGCTCCTCCCGACGGAGATATAAAGAGCTCATTGCAAGATAATGAAAACACAACTATTTTAAATTTGAGCTCATTATACACCAATGAAAACGTCATTATCATTATTATTTTCAGTTTCTGCCAAAATATCTTTGTAAATCTTTCACACTGAACCTTAAACAAGTTACATGTGTTTGACAGTTCACTACAAAACAGTGATGAGAACATTCAAAATACAACAGATATTGTTATTAGCACTAAGTTGTATTAGAATGTTATTTAATCAAGACATAATAAATGCTGGTTCATGTCATAATGGGATGTTATCAACAAGTTTGAATGCACATTCAGGGCTTTTAATAATGATAATAATAATTCTGTTCATTACATCATCACCTGCTTTAATTAAACAAAGAATTACGGCAAATCTCAATCACCTTAAATGACATCACAACGTGTCAATTCACTGTTAATTACACAGTAATTACATTGTTATAAAGGGTTAATTTTCCAGTCAGGTTTAAAAGAAGCTAACTGGGCTCATGGCAAACGGCTCAATGATTTTCCTCTGATACGTATATAAATAAATTCTTCTAGCACTGCACTCTTGTAGCGGCAGGCTTCTGTTTCAGCTTGGCATCAGCATCTGTTTGAAGCTACTCGATCTTATTTTATCAAGGAGGGCGTAAATAATGAAATATCAGAATTTCTTCATAGCACATTGGATTAAACGTATCACTGCAGGGGGGCTTAAAGTGCAAAATAACAGACCACAGAACCACAACAGAATGTGATACTTCACGATACAAATTTACCAAAATAAAACTGTTTCAGAAAGCTCCACATTGTACAAAGTGGAAAAGGTTGGTGTCCACTAGTTGTCATTCGAAACAGGGGAGCTTATTGTTCACCCCTCAAATCTCAGGAAAGGAGGTGTGAGAAAAACTGTCTCACCTTTGCAATTTTGTCCACTGCCCCGTCCAGACCTGGTATTAACATCCGTCCTGAGAGATCCGATCACCAGTGGTCAGCGTAAAGTTTGTCTGTTCACACCGGACATTAAAATGCATCCTAAGCATGTCTCCTGTGATCAGATCTCACTTCCGGTTTTGTATGCAAGTAATCAAGATACTTCATTTGTGTTCGCGAAGACAGAATGATGTTGTTTTTACCCAGTGTGCGTTTGCAGATGGGTCAGAAGAAACTGTTTGTGTGTCGGCACGAGCGAGCAAACGAGAGGTAGAGAAAGAGGAGTCGGGGGGGCTGAATGAATCTCGTGCTGCTCCGCAGTGAAGAAAGATTTTTACCAATCTAGAAAAGTGCCCATCATTATGTGGTTGTCAGTGTTAATATTGTAGCGGTGGTCAGAAAAAATATCAAGCGTAAAAATAAGTTTGGTTCATAGTGAAACTGTCGTGTGTCAGAGACATCAGCTGAGAAGGCCGTCATTCAAATGTATGTATATTTGTATGTATGTAAAAATAATGTATTTGGTTTGCGTTCAGAGTCGGACCTGAACTTAGCGCCCACCACATGTGATCTGATCACTCAGGACAAAAGTTAATACCAAGTCTTAATGGGGTCTACATACTCTTTGGTTGGGTGACATTGATTTCTGATTTGTGCACATCTATTTTCTTTAATGTTGTATTTTGCACTTTGAGGCTCGGTTGTTCTTCACACAGTAGCCACAACGCAGTGTTAGTCCTTCGCTTTTTACAGTCCAGGGTCTTCAGGTTTTCACTTATTACTTTCATTCTTACTAATTGTTTTCTGCTGTTGCGCATTTGGCTCATAAGGTTTATTATAACCGCCTTTCTGCTTATTTCAATACATGTGAATTATAGTGGTGCCTTTTCTAAGACTATATTTATTGATTTAATAAAACTAATCAAATGCTTATCAGAGATCAGTGTTTGGTTGAAGAGCGAAGTTTGAGCCCAGACGTGTTCACTGTTTTACAACAGTTTTAAATATATCAGAACGTAGCAGATTTTCTCAGGGCTCAGAGAATATACAGAAAGCTTTCACAACAATGTAACTGTGTAATGACATTGTAATAACACATTGTGATTGAATACACAGGGCGCACAATGCTGAGGTTGGGGCCATATTTGACAGGTAATTACGCCACTACACAAACACTTTTCTTAAACCCCTCCTCTTGAGTCAACATTGAGACAAACACAGAACCAAAGCACAATGCTTGATGCTTCTCTGCATTTCTGCAGCTTTGCACAAGCCAGCCGTTTTTTCGCTAAAAGTTGTTATTGCGCTGAGAACTGTTTTAAAGAATCACTCAGTGACCTGTAGGTATATGGGTTAGGTTGATGGTGATGTACTGCGACACAATATTTGGTTTGTGACTTTGACCCAATCGTCTGCAGGAAACTCTTAATTATTGGCCCATTAACGAAACCTTGCCAGACCATAATGAGAAAAATCTAAATGTGTGAGCTGGCTTTGTGAGGCTAAGCTAGCTCTCCAGGATATTAATGGTGGGATGTAGTTGTACGACAAGTATTGTATTACTCCAGTTTGGGATACTTTTCAGGTTGTTCAGTCTTCAGATCCTTTTGGAGGTGTTGAATAAAATATTTCTGCTGCGTGTCTATACAAACCTTCACTGTGTTGTTGGCTTAGGCGACGTGAGTTCAAATCCATGCCATTAAAAGCAAATGTCGGTTTCTGCACTGTCCACTGGTGGATGATGGAGCAGTAAATACACTGCCCCTAAAGGTCACCCTCCTCTTTCATTCAAGTCCTGGATGGAGAGCAGAGGTAACATGTAGGGCCTTCGCTAAACCTCACAAATCCACACTGGTGGTCTGTTTATTATTCCACTGCGCATCTAATGAAGCGTGATTAATTCGTTCTTAAAATACGTCTCAGCATGTTGGTAAGTCGGTAAGAAAAGTCGTTTTGTCTAAGTTTTTGTTCCTACTGATTGTCTGTATTGTTCCGGGATAACAAGGAACCTGTCTTAGTTCCTCAGGTCAAGATTTGAGAATGAATGGGTGGATTCTAAAGTATGACCCAGCTCAGACTGGTAAACAAATGTCTCCAGCATCGTACAGGTGTATACGCCCCCAAATGTTTCCTCAATGCATCCTGAGATCACTCAAACCACATTTGAAGCTGGTCTGGGACTTTTCGCTGTGTGAACACAAATGTGTCCCGAGCCACATATGAAGGACCGCCCACTCAGCTGACGTCATCTGACCTGCTACAGTTTCACAATCAAACATCTTTACGCTTCTTTGTGCCCATACGTTGTTTGTATTGTGGACACCACAACAATATCAGCACTGACCACCACATAATGATGTCTTTTCCCAATGGGAAAATCTTATTCCATTTTAGAGCCGGGTGATGATGTCAACCTTTTTATTTATTTTTAGCCTGAAGTATCTTGGAACACTCTGAAAACAGGAAGACAGATAAACAAAGTAGTTTTATGCCCAAAACCCCAAAGGAGGAAATTAATATTCTCTGTCTCACATTTCCTTTCAAATCCAATAACCAGCGCTTAATGTGGTAACTTCATGATTCTCCGTGTTCTCCAGGTAAAATTTGTGCATCTTGATTTCCAATGACGTTCGTGTTTATTTGCATATCGAGCGGGGAAGTGAGATCCAATCACAAGTTCTCACAGAAGATAAATACAATTAATGCCAGGTGTGAATGGACAAACCTAGAGCTGCCCACTTGTGATTGGATCTCTCAGGATGGCCCCCTCAAAAATAAAAATGAAACTTTGAATTTTAAAAAGCATTAAATCATATCAAGAAGTCAATGAATTTGGTGTTTATTCTTTTCTGTGAGTGAGAATTTATGGATAATTTATGATTGTGTGTTAGGGAGGAGAGAATTTACCCCTGATCCCTGACGGTTAGATGGAATAAAGTGGATGCAATAATGAAATGTTTTTACTCTCCAGTTCCCCATATTTGCTAAGACACTTACTTATAAACCATTAAATATTAGGTCGAAAAAGCAAAAACATGAATCAGCCACAGCCTGAAAAAAACCCACCATTTGGTGGCAGCAGTTTGCCACGGTGTGCAGTTTTAACCAGCGTTGTTTTCCCTGCTGAACCTGAAACTCGGTCATTCCCCTGTGTGGTTTGAACATCAGGTTATTACTTTGAGCTGTGACCATAAATAATGTGATTATTGAGTCTGGTCCCTCCGTTCTTACTCTCTCCTCCCCCATCCCTCCTTTCCCTTTTTATCACTCTCCTGCTCTTTTTTCTTTTACATGCTTCCTTTTATACTGGCCATCTTCCTCCTGTCTCCAACTTGCATCCCCCCTTTATCTGTCCTCTCTGCAGGGTTTTGACAGAGCTTGTAAGTAAGATGAGAGACATGCAAATGGACAAGTCTGAGCTGGGCTGCCTTCGAGCCATCATCCTCTTCAACCCAGGTACATTAACTAGTGGAATATTGAAAAACATCATTACGGACACTAAACTAAAATGGACCAAAAAAATGTCTGGAAAAACTGAACGAGAAATGGTGAACATGTAAAAATATATTTCACCAGTATAAAGTTAATGTTTCTCTTTTTTCACCTGCCAAGATGCCAAGGGCTTGTCCAATCCCAGTGAGGTGGAGCTCCTGAGGGAGCGGGTGTACGCATCCCTCGAGTCTTACTGCAAACAGAAGTATCCCGATCAGCAGGGCAGGTAGGCTGTCACTCACTGGGCATGTTAACAAGTACAAGATGAGGTGGTAGGTTGTGACAGGGGGCGCTGCTCCTCAATCACAGGTACATTATATTCAACTCCGCAGCTTCAACATGCCGCTGCAGCACAAAGCCCAAATTTGACATTTACGTTCTCACACTCGGCCCCTCTGGACAATTACAGGAAAATATGTGGACTTCCCTTCATGTCTTAAGTAGCTTTATATTCTTATATATGTTATCTTATATATGTTTTCCAGCCCATCTTCTGAATTCTTGTTTTCAGTTTATATTGATTAAAAACTGAATTATCATTTGTATCAGTTGACAGATCTATGGCCAGTTCTCACTTTACTCTCCTCCTCATCCTTCTCGCCGTCATTCAGGTTTGCAAAGCTCCTCCTCCGTCTCCCAGCACTGCGCTCCATTGGTCTTAAGTGCCTGGAGCACCTGTTCTTCTTTAAACTGATCGGTGACACGCCCATCGACACCTTCCTGATGGAGATGCTGGAGGCGCCTCACCAGCTCACCTAGAGGAGCCAGGTTGGGTTCGGTCAGGATCCAGTGCACACCAGGAGACCCAGCACGTTGCACCGTGTTGGGTCATTGGCTCTTCTCATTGAGCCTCACTTAACTGCAGCACCTGCTGGTTTAAACGTACCAGCTCTCACACTTACACACACACACACGTATTGCCCATCATCGGCTAATTATCTTCACACATGCACATGCAGGTCTTTACTTGCATGCATGAACTGACAGAAAATAACAACTAATATACAGCTAATGTGGCTCTGAATGAAGAGAATGCCAAAACACAAACATACTCAAACACACACATTTTCACCATCTTTTCTGTTACTGTTTTCCACCACAGGGGTTACCATTCAATGAATTAAGCCCTTTTATCAAACAGCTACAGCAAATGTCTTAATTTTAATTTAGTCTTCAGTTTTCACATCTTCATCTCGCAGTTGGTTTTTGCTTCTGCGTAACTGGTATAGCCTACTTCCCCTGTTTTGACTTGGGTTGCTTAGTTACACCGCTAGCTGCACCTCTGTATGTTATATCCATCACTAGCCGGTTAGTTATTCATGTATGGTTTTTAGCTTGAAATCAGGTGCATAATTTCAATCAACTGTCCGCCATCGAACCGATTTACTTGTTATTGGTCAGGAGGTGTCCTGTTACGCACAGGAAGACACACACTCTCAGTGAGTTAATTCAATCTCAGAAACATTTTAAATATTTTATGCTTTTCTTGAATATTCATGCTGAAACTTGTTTGAGTTTCTATTTTTGAAGTACTGTACTCATGAAATGAGAGCTTTTTCCAAGGCATTGAAATCCAGGAAAAGGGGGCGGGGAGCACTTAGTTGAGCAGACAAACTTAGTCCCTCCCACCCTGATGCGCACAGCGGGCTTTGTAAGACAAGAAGAATGACTTGAATTATTATTGTTTTTAGTTTTGATTTTATCCTTTTCTCTACTTTGGCAGTTGTTTGGCATTTTAAACAGCTTGAGGCTCACAGGAAGTTCAGCTTCATGCAAGACAGAATGAGAGTATTTGTTTCTCTTTTGTCTCCTGTTCCCCCCCCAGAGTCCTCCCTTTGCTGGTGGTCATTGATGCACTTTTGTGAGTTGTAACTGTGTAAATGTTCCTGTTTCCATCTTTTCTCACACCTAAGACGACCTTAAAGGTACTATGTGTAGGGTTTTCTCATTATTGCATCATTTTCAAATCAGACGTGATTATTTTTATGACTTCTGAAAAATAATTGGCCACACCCTGCACCCGGTTGAACTTTTCAGACTCGATAGGTTGCTCCATCAAGAGCGAAATGATATTCTCTACTCGCTGAACAATTCTACCTGTTATCAGTCGGCCTGTATCTCACGTCTGGTGTTTGCTGCATCTAACCCAGCAGTTAAAGTGTCCTTGAACAAGATACTGGAGCAGTTTTACAGGAGTTGCTTTACATTTAACATGCTGTGCTCTTTCCTCTCTGTGGTGGGAAAAGCTGAATTTGTGTGCAACACTAAAAAACAGCAGCTGAAATAATCTGGCAGTTTCAGTATTTAATTTGCGATGCAGTACTTCTGCAGCCCCGAAAGCCAGTGTTGGAAAGACAAAGAACCTTTTTATATGTGTTGTGTTACTGTAATGCAATAATGAAATGAATTAGCGCTATGTAATGGAAATCCTACACGTACTACCTGCCGCTTCGGAAACTTTATTCAGTGTGTATTGGCTCAGTGCTTGCGACTTTTGTACAGTAGATGTAAATAATAAACAAAACAACACCACAGGAGTCCCGCAGAAACAAAGACCTGCTCACGCTCTCGAAGGTCGATTATCTGACTCCAACTGACAGATTTACAATCTTTATTTTCTGCTGTCGAACCCACGTCCGGTGTGATGACGTCACCATGTAATTGTTTTTGAGCCCAGGGCCAAACCACACCGTGCTGCTGCTTTTGCACCGACTGCTGCCGATGTTTGCTGTTGCCCTCTTCAACTGATTGGCTGGATTTCATTGACAATGGCACTTGACATTTATTGTGATAAAAATTTTGTGGGCAACCGAATGTGAGCATTGCAGCGAGAAGTCAAACGCAGCTAACGCATGGTCAGGAGATACGAAGCAAACTATGAATCAACCCATCTACACGTTAAGATTCATCAAAGGTTTTTGTTAGTGAAGTATTTAAAAGACTGTTGACATTCTGAGGTATATCTAGCCTTCTTATTTGTCACCACATTTAATAGAAATTAGAAACTTTTGCAGTATCATTCTACAGGGAAGAGGTGCAGCTGTCCTCTACCAGGTGCTAAAGAACTAATATGGTCTTTTAGTTTTAAGACTTGCACATTTTCATCAATGCAAAACAGTATGCAAGTACACAGACAAATCAGACAGCCATTGTCCACTCTTTTGTTATTTTATGACCCTGAACTTTATTGCAGACTCCAAGCTATGGAAAATGAACACCAGCTATGTGCTTGTACATTTTGACTGTGGCTGATGAGTGTTTGTCCTCTACCAGACACAGCCAAAGCCTTTTGTATCTTAGAGAGCAGTTCGGTTGGTGGAGGCAATGAAAGTGGCTGTTGAATTGTTGGGCTTTATCAGCTACTTTGACCAGAACGAGCAATGAGCTTCCTGCCCTGCAGATGGTCCAAAAACGTCTTCTCAGAGAGGATACTCCCCCATGTGATGTGGACTTGGAGGCTGGCAGTTAGATGACCTGTGAAACAGGTGGTTTTGTTTGACATGTCAAAACGTTGGTCTAACCCTAAGAGTTTGGTGTTGTTTCAGTTTTTCTCCATGTAATGAGTTCATGCTGCCAACTCAACAAAGTATTCTCCAGATGTCCACTCATTTCCTACATGCAGAGAAAGGTCAGGCCCTGGTTTGTCAGAGCTGCCCCTGCATTTTAACGTTTCAAACTGGTTGCAAGCTAATGATCTGCCAGGCATCTTCTACTGTCCCAGATGTGGTCTCAGCACTTTATGGCTTGAGTTGGTTCAGATCATACACGTTATATAAAGATGGACGACACATCTCCACCTCCTCCCACTATTCAGAAATAGAAATGAATGCTGTCATCCTGTGGCGGTGACGTCATTCGGAGTCACACCGATCAGGAGTGAGTCAGTCTCAGCAGTCGATCTTGAATTTTCAAGAATTAAAGTAATTAAAATCAAACTTATTTGTATATGTAAGCACAGTACCACACTCGCAAAGACTGCAAATAAAGATGGGCGACGCATCTCCACTTCTTTCCACTGTCTAGAAATGAAGCCCAAATATCCCTCATATGAACGCTGCCATCTTGGAGCTGGAGTCTGCGCAGTAGCGATCGGGGGATTGAGCCGCTCTGTCAAGGTCACGTCAAAACACGTGCTTGACCAGTCTCGGCTGTCAATCATGAAGTCTCAGCTGTTTTGTGATTGAAACCAAACTGATCAGAAACATGTGAACATACGTCAATGTGATGTAAACTACATAAAATGAGAGAAACCATCTTTGAAAAAACAACAATTAATGTGTATTTTGGAGGATGCTGGGTTTATGACCTATGCTGAAACTAGCCACCAGGGGGCGATCGAGACACTTTGGCTTCACTTTTTTGAAGCCATCATGTCGTTGATCTTTATTTGCAGCCTCTTGTTCAGCCGAACTTTAACTGGCACAGACTTCATGATCTGGATTCGAGCTCATCTACGCTCTGAGAAATTTGCTGTGGGATGAAGTGCTCGTCTTTAAGAGAGGAGGCCGACTTTAAATAATCTCATCTTTAGTTTGTTTGACGTCTCAGTGACTTTCTCTGCAGGGCTTTTCTCTTGGAGTTTCCTCTGTTGAATGTTTGAGCCTGCTGCTACTGCGTCGTGTTTATTCCTGGGGGATGGGAATGATTACGCTTACCAGTCGAGTGCTGGAGCATCTGCTAGTTGACTATAAAAGACTAGTCGCTACACATCTGACTGAGTAAATGCATCTTTGTGGATAATCCATCAAAAAGTAAAAATATGCAACTTGTATATTTGTCTCGTGGTAACTAGGTTAAGCAGTTGTCATGCAATGTGTGCATTGTGTTTCTGGCATTTGTGAATTCAGCTTCGTCTTTGCTACATGAGCTCACATTGATTGGCAGTGAAATTATTGAGAATTCTCATCCCTCCGTGTTGAAGCAGTGCATTTGAGTTTTGCTACGTCTTTTCTATATTTCTCTATATTTTGCTATGAGCTTAGGTCATTTGGAGAAAGGTAAACATACAGTAAAAAGATGAAGCTAGTGGTTGGGAACTTTTTTAGCATTTGTACGGGGTATGTGTGGCCACATGTGTACGCTGTCATGCACATGTGTATGGAATCTGTCTGCAGCTACGCCTTTTTTGACCGGCAGATACTGTAGCTTTGGCTGTGATGTGCTGGCAGCCGGTGAAACTGATTTGTTGGGCAGAAATGATGAAAGGATGCACAGAGGAGAAGGAGCCAGGCTGGAGGGATGAGTAACTGTTGACCTGATGCTTTATCAAAACAACCCAGCCTCCTCCTTTCCTTCACTTTGTCCACTGCTTTACTTTAAACGCTTCTTCACGCAGTATTACTGGCTTTGCATTGGAATGGACTTGTAAAATTAAACTATGATTCTTGGACTGTTTGACGAGGATGTGAAGCTTTTAAGTGGAATAAGCGTGGGAGAGCTGTGAGGAAGGGATTCAGTGCCGTGTGTCCCTCTTTGCTTTACTTTACTTGACGGCAGAGCAGCGACGATCTGCGGTCGCCGTGGGAAACCGCCGGATCGCACCGCGCCGCCCACAAAATGTTTGTCGTTGCAACCGTGTGCACTCAAGGCAGACGCATGCTGTGACCTTTTGACTGTGTAGCAGTATTGTTGTCGCCATCTTTGTTACATTTTGAAATTACTCACTTTTTTTTGAAAATAAAGACATGAATTAAATATGCTTTTTTTTAAATGGATTGCAGGCTGTGACTGAAGACTTGATCATCGTGTATAGATTAGATATCATGGTGGCGTTTTCACCTATTGACACAGGCCCCCTGGAGCCGAGGCAGATTCCCATTAAGGTCAATGAGGTGCAGTGTGCAGCCTTGAAACCACCACCCTCACTGGTTTGTTTATCACTGCCAAGCTGTTTGTGGATGTGGCTGTTTCAGATGCAGGCCACTCAGTCCCCACTGCTTGTTTTGTCATGTATGTTGTGATTATTGTGCAGCGCGCTAAACAGTGCGCCACCCTTGGCCTGTGTAGTGCATACTAAAAAGGGGCCCTAATAAGAAAGGAATGACAGCTCGTGTGGAGAGGGGAGGTCACAGGAGGGAGGAGGAGACCAGGGTTTGGCCCTCTCTGGGTGCTCAAGCTGTGCATTGGTGCTTTTTGCAGGGCCCCCAGCCTGAAAACGTCTAGTTACCAAGACACAGGGACATAGTTTTATGAGTGAAACGCAAATAAGGAAGGATTTCATCCCAAATCTGCTCGTCTTCAGTTGGATTTTCTGCACGAGCAACCTGACGTGTGTTTTCTGTGGCTGCTTCGGATTGTGAGGAAGAAGTTGTGGCTCTGGTTGTTTGAAGCCCAGCAGCATCCACAGGTGTGGTCTGCAGGCAACACCTTCAAAACCTGTTGGTTTTTAAGGTTTGAGGAGTCGTGAAGGGAAGTAGAGAGAGAGACAGAGGGAAGGAAAGAAGGGCAGGGACTCAGAGAACTCGGATCATTTGTCGACTGAAGTAAAACGGGAAAGAATTCAACTTTCCAGTAGATCTAGAATCTTCCTTAATTGTTTACTCTTCATCTTTGAAATCCACACAGTTTCTTTGTCTTGTTTCCTGTCTCCCTCTTCTCCAACTACGCTCTAATCTTTTGTTTATTACAAAGTATTAAACAAATACGAGAAGTGATGAATCAGAATGGAATCTGTCACTGATATTTTTTTATTTTTCTCTCTTTCTCTTGTCTGTTCTTTGTCCTGTTTGTATCCTACTCCCTCATACATGTGGAGCTGATTGACTATTGTGTGCTTTGGGGATTGAAAGAGAAAAAAAAAAATCTGAATAATTTTTTCAGTCATTAATTCTGAATCTTGTTTCTGTTTGTTGTATCATGTCTGAGTAAAGGTTTTAATACTGTATGACAAGTGTGTTTCGTTTATTATTAAAAAAAAATACTAATTTTAAACTGTGAAGCAAACCAACTGTAGTTTAATGTTTGAGACACAACGCAGGTTGAAAATTACCAGAGTGCACTCGTTTCCTTCAGGCAACACCCACTCTCTCTTTCCATGAAGTGGAAGGTCCCAACTCGGCCCGTGTCCTGGAGAGACGATGGTACGCTCCTCAGTCCAGCAGGACCCCAGGGCCCCGGGCGACTGCTGGCACCGCACTCCCACCTCTCGACCTCCAGAGGGAGCACTGACCTCTTGTCCTCATCCAGCTCTCTCCAGCTGTGCTCTGCTGGCGCTCCACCTCCTCCACCTCCTCCCCCTTGTCATCTTCAGATTAGAGCTGCTGGAGGTGGTGGGGGTGAAATTGCTCTGTATTTCCTCCACACCTACTTCTCATGCCTCGGCCAATAAGGGAGCAGCAGTACCTCGATCAGAACGTTTGTACTGGTCCAGTTCACCCTGTGCTGGTGGCTCTACTCCCTCCGTCGCATATTTAAATGTCGACACAGATAGAAATATGTGTGCGAGTTTGTCTCTCACACGCTTTCAATACCTCCGTCTCTCGTCCCACCTCCATCAGTCTGTCTCCTCCCTCGACTGTCCCCGTCCAGAGCATGGTCCAGTGTCACTCCTCTTCCTCCAGAGGCTGTAGAGCCACAACTCTCTGCTCAAGGCCTCAAGTGGCTTCAGTCCCTGTTTTAAGAGCCTGTTTGGTCAGTTATCCATTTTCCTGCAACTCAGAGTATTTAAAGGCCTCAAAAGCAGTTTTATTGATGTTACTTTCACATATTTTTTTATTGGCACCATTGATAAAACCACCCCATGAGGTCTAAGTGTTTCCTTATTCTAAAGTAGCATTTATTAAACTATGGTTTCTCCATTGAAAATGCTTCTGAATGGTTTCCCAGTTCTGGTGCCACCATGTGGAAGACTCGACTCAGCAGTAGTTAAAAGTATTATTAAGTTTTCCCTCTGTGCTTCGTTTGTGGTCGGCCTTGCTATAAAACCTCCAGCATCTTTTACTTTAGTGTTTTATTGAGTTTAGGATTCATTCACACATTCAACCAGGCGTTGTGGTGAAAGTTTCCCTCACTGAGGACGAGTGGACGGAGACAAATGAGACGGAGGCCGAGCATCACTTCTCCAGACGTCTGAGCCAAGTGTGCCACTGTGGGAGCTGCTCCTGTAGTACCGGCAGCTGCCAGCAGAGAGCAGGCACAAAGAGGCCTCTGTTCAGGAGCGTGTCAGCAGCAGCATCATATTTAGAGAAGTAAGTTTCTCATGTTGAATCAGGAAAATGTGGTGATGTTAAACCAGGATGAGTTGAAAACGAGTTAGATTTCCACCAACACCGTTCATGCTGACTTCTCGTCCTTCCTCGGGCCTTTTAGCATCTTTGCCAGTTTGTCCTCTTCCCCTCTTTCTTTTCCTGCCTTCACTTTTTCCTCGTCACCATCTTCTCCCTCTGTGCTGACACTCACACTCACCTCTCCGTTACTCTCTCTCTCATTCTGACTCCATGCTTTCCATTCCTTTTCAGTGGCCTTTCGTTCCTGCCCTCCTCTCTCCCCAGTCTCCTTCTGGCTCCAATTCTCCGTCTCCCTCCCGCCCTCCTGGTTCTCACCCCTTCCCCTCCCCTCCCCTCCAGCACTGCAGAAAGACACCTTTATACCAGGGGTCAAATTCCTCTTAATTTCTGCCTCGAGAAAAATGTCAATTTTCGCCAGGTGAATGTTGTCGCTGTGCACTGAATAATCAAGCCGTGTTTGAAGTCACTTGCCAGCAGCGATTTGGAAGATCCTGTGTGTTAGAAATACCCCACACATCGCACTCCTGCACACACACACACACACACACACACACACACACACACACACACACACACACACACACACACACACACACACACACACACACACACACACACACACACACACACACACACACACACACACACCTACCTGAGGAAGACAGAGCATCATTGAGTGTGTGCATCCTGTAGACCAAACAGCAGGGCAAGATGTCAGGTGTGTTTGCTGCTCTCTGTTGTTTTCTGTTCTCTTAGGTTTGACCTACACAGTAAAATAAATACCATCATTCCCCCTCTGAACTTCACAGTTGCATAATTGTCCTTTTCTCTGCAATAAAGAACTTTTATTTATTTTAACATTTGAGTCCTTTAAATTCAGTCAATCTGCACCAGATTTCACACATTCATAGATATCAGACCCGTAAATCAAGAACTTTAAATTATTCTCTGTGAAATCAATGAAAATGTTGAAAAACGTCCTAAATCACAATGAAAATGAAATCCTGGATTCGCACCAGTTTCATGGTAATCCAAGATTTAGTCTTTCAACCAAATCAACGGACAGGGGTGACAACATAACCTCCTTGGTGGAGATACACATGGAAATAGAAAAAATAGAAAATAACATGGACAGTGCAAACAGCGTATATACAGTGTAACAGAATTGCACAGATAGAAAAAGATATAGGTGTGTGGGGTCTACAGCGCTGATTTAGTTTGCTGTTAAATCGGACTTATTAAAGACAACATTTCTATGTTAACATCACAGTATCATGTCTGTTGACAGTAAAAGTAAAAAATGAACAGTGTGTAATTTTAGCCACATTTATCTTTTTATGGCATAAAAAAACAACTTTGTGCTCAGTTTCTTTTGGTCTCTCCGGTCCAGACATGTTGGGATGGGAGGAAACGCTGGAATGACAAGTGACAACATTTAGCAAAGCCAAATTACTGGTCAGCAACTGTCCCCGTGTTCTTTGGGCTGTAATGACATGCTGGGTATATACAGACCGAATCTGAGCCAGGGTGCACTTACAGACGACGGCGAGCAGCCTCCTGAGCAGAGCTAAATCTGTCTGAAGCTGAGAATGGGTCCAGCACAGAGGTATATAATTCCACAGCTGGGGTGGTTGGTCTTGCTTTCTAATCAGAGGGAACATGGAGGATAAAAATATGTCCGACGAAGGCATTTGCTGAAAAAGAAGCGTTTCATCATCGCTGTGGAAATATGATGAACACTGTGTTCCATCGGGAAAACACAGAAACTTTACTTGAATTTCCTGATGAACTCTGTGTGTAAAGGCTTGAATATGAAGAACATCAGCTGTTTCAATGTCTCTTCCAGTACCGGATTGTACTTGAGAATGTTTTCTGAATAAAGTATAACGTAGTTTTTAACCTTACATAGCAGACCTGCTCATAGATTATACCCCTGCTCGTACTCTTCCATCTGTCCACCAGCTGATACTCTAATACTTTAATATTCAAATTTAATTAAGATAATTTAGTATTAACATCACAGCAGCGTCCACACACAGATTTCAAAGGGACACTTTATTTTACATTTTCAATGACGCAGTGGAACAAACTGTTGGTCACCTGATGTAAAAACATGTCAGCTCACACAGTGATGGATCCGTAATCTTCTCATAAGGTCAGAGACACACACATTTCATTTAATATTCAATAAATGTTCCCTGGTTTGAACCTCGGACTGAAACCATTTTCATGTTACAGCTTCTTATTGATATCTTGAATAAATATCTGCCTTTTGCCAATAAATAAGTAAAAGATATTGTAGAAAAGCAGATGTTCTGTGATACTTGTTTGACCTCCTGCCTGTATGACTGAATAAAGTTCCACTTCTTAATTCCACTGTCATGACGAGAGAGGCTGGGTGTGTGTGTGTGTGTGTGTGTGTGTGTGTGGGGGGGGGGGTTTCTGTGTTTTCTGTGTGTGGGACTAACGAGCTTTGTCTTTGTTCCAGCAGCGAACGTGAGAGGAAAGTGTCAACAACAGGAAACTGGTGGACGAGGAGGAAGAGGGGAGAGTAGATGGGAAGACATGAGAAGGGGAAAAGGGAGGGAGAGGTTTTCATTCTGCAGCTTCGCCGTTATTCATCCCGCTGCCTCGGCAGTGGTGCATGTTTTTTTGGGGTAATGGCCCCGGATGAGACGTCAGTGAGGG
This sequence comes from Hippoglossus hippoglossus, assembly GCF_009819705.1. Taxonomy (NCBI): domain Eukaryota; kingdom Metazoa; phylum Chordata; class Actinopteri; order Pleuronectiformes; family Pleuronectidae; genus Hippoglossus; species Hippoglossus hippoglossus. Next base: position 1,887,604 of record NC_047161.1, read on the forward strand.
CGGCTCTTTGATGGCTCCTCAGAGGACAGACAGGCTGGAGCGATGGTCATAAACAGCTCAGATTGTTTTTATTGCTGTTTCTTTTCTGACCTAATTAACTGGCTGCCGTGTCCAAGTTCCATTAGCTGCCATTTTTCAGCCGCTTGTGTTTGTGTGTTTGATCTTTTCTGACTTCATCCCTGGGACAGTGTCACTGTGGCACTGGGTCCTCGCTCTCCTCCTCAATCCTTCCACTGCCGTGTCTTCTGAATCACCTCATCTTCTCCCATCCTCTTGAATATGTTGTGGTTTGATAAATTATGTTTTTCTTTCACCTTCACCCATGGAAGCTGCCCAGTACAACGATGGTTAACACGTTTTGGAAAGAGCATCTTTTTGGTCATGATGGCAAATGCTGATCTTTCTCTTTCTCCACCCAGATGTTACCTGGGAAAAGGCCTTTTTCACCGCAGACGTTTTCCCAGATGTTACCTGTGTGTAGCACGGGACTTCTGACAAATCAATCTTAATGCCGAACGCAGCATGTGAACACAATCCACCAAAATCACTGACTTTGCTGACTTGACTTTAAAATGCACATTATCGGAGGTTATGTTTTCAGACCAACTGGACGGATTTCAAAGAACTCTTGTCTTTATATGATAGGATTTTTTTTTTTACATTTTCACACATCCCAGACAATAATTCATGGATCTTGATGAAAAACATCTGTCAGATTTAGAGGACTAATATCTGTTTAATTTGGTGCAGCTTGACTGAGTTTAACTTGCTGGAGGTATGAGCTCCGCTGAATGACGATCGTATTCTGTCCTGTTGCACTATGACCTCAGCAAGCACGTTCCCAACAACTTGTGTTGCAAGTTAACTCGTCCTAAAAGCTGCTTCCACGGCTCGGTGACGGCTCAGCTCCACTCTCACAGAGGCCGCGGACAGAGGGACTCCTCAGCTGGCCGGGGTCAGCGAGGAATGCACCCGGGGAGAGGGAGGGAATGTACCACAGGGGTGTTGAGGAAGGGGGTGGGGTGGCAGCGGAGGAAACACAGAGGGGGGAAACAGAGGGGTCTTTTGTGAGACAGGAAGCTGCTGAGACCAGGGCCCTCTCTCTGGGTACAGTAGTGGAGCAGAGAGAAACCTGGGAAATGAGAAAGATGCGATGGAGGGAGGAAGACGAAGGGCAGCGAGGAGACACCTGGGAGGTGGTGGAAAGTGAGCGAGTGATGGAACAAGACCTTGAAGGATTTAAACGATGGTGTAGAAGGGGATTTTTATTTAGTGCTCCAGAAGTTCACATCACATTTATAGTTGGGTGACCGGGAATCTGAGCTTTTAATACAATTGGAAAGATTAAGGTAGATTGATCTGTGTGGAAAAACAATACCAAAAATCATCAACTTAACTGTCATCTTGGGTCCATATCCCATCCACCTACACGGAGGAGACAGGGTTTGTGACCTATACTCCAGCCAGCCACCAGGGGTCAATCACGATGATTTGGTCTCAGTTTTGGGGAGCTGTCATGTTGTTATCTTTATTCACAGTGGTTTCCTACACGTGTAGGTCCCGGAGCTCCTCGCTGCTCCTCGCTGCTCCTCGCTGCTCCTCTGGTTCCTCCACAGTTCTTTGTAGTGGTCAGCTGCTGGAGGTACAGCAACGTGTCACTGTGATGGGAAATGACCCACCTGACCTTCGCCTCGACCTCACCGGGTCCACCTGATCAGTCTGGGTCACAGCTGGGCTTCGTGGCCCGTCTGTCCCGTCACCGCTCAACCAGCCGAATACTTTTGATGCTTCACATACTTGTTGCTTCTCCTCTTTCATCCCCTCACAATGAAAACAGCCACAGGACTGAGTTTCATTCACAGTCGTCCCTCTCTAGAAAAGCTGGTGGAGTTTTTTTCCACAGGTTTGTGATGGAGAAGCATTAAACCTTTGATTCTTGATGATTGTCCCATATTCTCATAGAGGTGTAGCTTGTACTGAGAAGTTTCAGTGGTGTAGGCGTCAAGTTTTAAATCTTTAAAGATATAAAAGTAAGAATTCTTTATCAAAATGTTCAAACCCTGAGAAATCCACAGCTTTATTAATTTCATATTGGTCGTCTTTTAATTGCTTCATCTTTACCCGTAGTGAATTGATGAGAAGATGTTGACCTGAACCAGAATGAACGTGTTTCATCAAAGAACAGTCATATCATTTAGTTTACAGCTTTAACATCCTACAAATTTAAGGTCACATTATGAAATTGGGACAAAAGGTCAATTTCACAAACACACACACGTGTATATATTTATATAAATAGGAACAGTATAACCTGGGATATTTAAAGTGCTGTAACCTTTGCACAGTCGTTCACAGCTGTTCTGTTCAGGTAACGGCACAAACCTGTTACTGTGTCAAAGCCACTGAGGTCCCACCCTGTGTTTTAGTCAGTAGGTCACTTACAGATGCATCTCTCCATCCATCCATCCCTCCATCCATCCCTCCGTCCATCCCTCCGTCCATCCCTCCGTCCATGGGTCCACCTTCTCCCTCCCCACCACAGGTTTTTTTTCTGGAGTCTCCATGTGTAAATACCTTTTGATCCCTCCTCCCTCCCTCCTGCTCTCTCCCTCTCTCTCTGACTCCCCTCACCTCCGTCCGCTCTCCTTCTTTTATCAATGGCCCTCATTCATTCCCTCTCACCCTCTGCATGCCTATGTGGCCCCCACCACCAGCTCTCTACCCACCCATCCTCCCTCCTCTCCTCTCCTCTCTATTCATTCCTGTGATTTCTTTTTTTTTTGGGTTGTTTTTTTGCCTGTACCTTTCCACGGCCCTCACCTCCCCTCCCATGCAGCAGTTTCCTCAAACCGACGTGCGTACCAGACCTATCTCTGGCCTCCATCTTTGACTGGGTTTCTTTTTGGGGAGTTTTGGTATTTACATCTCGATCCAGATGTGGTTATTTCAGGTTTTGGCAAAATTTGTTTATAAGAAAAAAATGTCGGCACATTTATCACAATTCCAGGTATTTAATTGTTGTTTGGATGTTAATCTTTTCTGCTGTTTAACACAAAGGAGGTTTTTAATGTAGTGAATTTTTATAAATGTTTATAAAATCTGCTCCTCGTATATTTTTACTTCGTGGCTCAGAATAACCTCTTTCTGGTTCAAGCTATATCTCCAGTCTCTCTAATTGCCTTTTATTATTACAGCCATTATGAACCAAATTAACTCCCAACTGTGAGTAATTGTGCTAAATTGAGCAAATCTTGCAGCTCACCCATTCCCATATTTAACATCAAGAGGTAAAGAAGCTGCCTTCCAGCTCCCAAAGTAAGAATTGCTTAGTGTTGAAAGTTGGTAATGGAACACGTGTGCACAAGAGAAATGCTGAGAATGAGAGAGAGGGGAAAACACACACACACACACACACACACACTCTCTGGTTAGTTTATCAAATATCAAAAGACGTGTGTACTTTGGCAGAACGATACTGTCTGCTCATATAGAAACGCTGTTATACATCAGTTGGCACGCACACTTCAGAGCTCGTGAACACTCACCCCACACAGAAAAACACACCCACCCCTGTGTACCCTCGCTGTACCTCCCCCCTCCCTCACCCTGCCCCTTCGTCACCCCTTGTCCTCCCTTCTCCTCCTCCTCCTCCTCTCCTGCCTATTTCAAGATATGTGGTTAACTGGGTGTGTTCGGTGGCCAGATTCAGAATCACAGACCCATTTACTGTCTAATTCTTTTTACCTGGTGTCTTTGCACACCTCCAGCAGCTTCACCGCGCAGATTGTGTCTTCACCAGGCATGGACACATGCACTTTGACCCCATTGTTAGTGCTGAGAGTATCAGTGCACTCCCTTTTCCGTTTCCTCCCAGGCGATCCCTCGCTCTGATCTATTTCAGTGTGTTGTGGCTAACAGGGTGTGTGTGCGTTTGCGGCCCTGCCCAGTAAAATACAGACTTTTCAAGGAAGTCAGCAATATAATATGGCCGCTTTATTGTAATTACAAGGTTCTTCTTTTGGAAATGGCACGCAGAGAGCTGCTGCCCACAGGCACATGCTGAGTCCGTCTCCAAGAGCTCGTGCCACCTCCCTCTGCCCCTCTGCGTGGACTCCCTTGCTTGCATCGACCCAGATGTTGGCATTGCCCCAGATGTTCCACACCAGACGGCGCTATCAGCTGGATACTAGTCCCCCTTTGACATGACAGCCCGTTGAGATTCCTGTGCTGTCAGATGATGGAGAGTCGGAGCTCAGTGTGCTGGGTGGCCATGTCTGATGCAGCTTCTCCACAGGGAAACCTTGTGGTCTCTGGGTTCTCACAACCCTGGAATTACTGCCCAGTGAATTAAAAGCTTTTATTAATTCCAACATGGCCGACATTGAAACTGAATAGTGTAATTGGAGGGTTCACGACGACGTGTTCCGCTGAGTTTCTTCTGGACGAGACAAGAGCACCTGTGTGTTGGTGTCCGATTATTTTACCTGCTAATGACACGTCAGCGGCTTCACCTCTCGGTGGTCACTGGGACGTGCTATGAGTCTGTTTGCTGCCATGCTGCTGGTGGTCATGGTCACTGGGAGCGTACGGGCCGCTCCTGCTCTTTGGACCTGTGGTGCCTCTACAATGTGGTCAGCAGATTGTGTGGATTTCACTGTTGCTATGGCAGCGACGTTTGATGCTGCACTTGCATTAATGTGTTTAAAGACATTAAAACTCCATTTGACAAGATTTTAAATCTAAATTCTTTCTGACAAAATAATAACTCTATGGACGTGCACATTTTTGATTCGATGAATAAAACTATACTTTTATATAGTCCCTTAGAAAACAAAGTGCTTCACCACGCAGCAGTTAAACCAAAAAAGTTATACAATTGTCAGATTAAAAGACAGTAGTTATGAATGTTCCAGAACCGAAAAGATTTAAGACTCTCAGATAAAAGTTTCTTTGGGGACATTAAATAAGTTACTGCTTCAGTCTACCTCATTTCTTCTTCTTGTATTTCTTCGTTCCAGAGCCTCGGACCCTGACTGTCACCTTCAGCTTTCAGCCTGGGGTCTGAGGCCGGTATCAGACCTCGGCTCGAGCATCTCAAGCTACAGGCTGGTGCTTTTGTTACTAAAATGTCAGATATGTAACAGGAAGAGGCCTTGAAGGGTCTAAAAAGCAATCAGCCAAATCTTAATATCAATTCTAGAGCAAATTAAGAGCCAGTGTAAAGAGGCTAAAACTGAAGTGGTGTGATCTCGTCTCTTGGTTCTGGTTAAAAAACCTGCCAGTGGAGTTTTGTCTAGTTTGGAGTCGCCTGATAGATTTTTGGTAAAGACCCCAGACTGTAAATAAAGATGGACGATACGTCTCCACTTCCTCCCACTATCCAGAAATTAACACAAAAATATTTCTTATACAAACGCTGCCATCTTACACCAATGACTGGTCATTTGGAGCCAGGGCTTCCACAGGATGGAGCCACAGCATCGAGGGGCAAAGAGGTGCTAAAGTGCATTTCTGTCAGAGATTTCACTAACAGCCACGTTATATTGGTTCCTGACAGGAAATACAGCTTCATAAGTGTAAATTCTTTTTCCCAGTTTGCTCTGTAAGTCCCAACGTGGAGTTTGCTGCTTGAATCCATGTGACGTCCCACCACCGCTCACAGCAACGCACAATGAAGTCACAGAATCAGTTTGAGTACAGGTAGACACCTGCTGACGCACGAGGGTCAGAAGTTAGCGAGCGAGTCTCAGAAAAGTCGTCGGTCGGTGCAGGTTCATGTGTTTTGGGAGCGGAGCTTTGTTGAGGACGTATTGTTTTAAAGTGTAGCCTCCTCTAGGATTACCAACCCCAGCTTTAAAGCCAAGCTGAGTTCCTGCACATTCATGACTAACACTGGTTCTCCAGCTCCTCCCACCCCACAACCATTAAACGTATAAATGATGGATGGACGGACATTTAATAAAAAAGACATTAAGAGCAGATCAAATATTTTTGAGAGGTAAAGCAAAATCAGATTGATATGTGATAAGAATCGTGTTACTTCTCGAAAAGCATTTAAATGCTCTCAATCCAGATATCTGCAGTCTGTGGAATAAAAAAAAAAATTTCTGTAATAAAATAAATTTCTGTAATAAACAAATGTACATACACACAAAAAATACAAATATTGATAATAATGATAAATATGCATAAAAATACAAAGTCACAGACCGGTGCACCACTTTCTGTTGTGTGCAGGATGAAACCACGGACACAACAAAAGTGGAGATTACAATCTTTAAATGTAGGCGTTTGCGTGAATATAAATCGCAGACACACACACACACATACCACAGATGTCTCGTGGGGTGTCTCTTTTTACAGCCTGTGGCATCTACTTTCAGATTAGAAACCAAACAGCCTGTCCTCAAAAAGAAAAAAGCACACTCGATCCAGTGTGTCCAGACAGAAACATGAAAACCCAGAGCTGCCGCACTGAGGGAGCGTTTCCTGGACTTTCTGATTTAGTACCAATGCCCTCAAAGAGAAAAATAACAGCTCTGTGAAGAGACTTCGAATTCTGCTTTATAGTGTTTATTCTCCGTTTTATCACATTAAATGCATCAATATTTGTGTTGCTCTCTGCTTTCTGATCTTTTCAGCTTTTCTGTTGAACCCTCTATCTTACTTCTGTTTCTTTTTACTCCCTCTACAATCCGAGATCATAAAATTCTATATTTTCTTTTTGGTTTTACATATAGTACATATATATATATATATAGCTATACAAACTACCCTCCCCTGGTTTTGCTGGATGCACTTTAGTTGCTGGTTTCACTTGATCACACAGCGGCCGCTCCTTCTCATTCTGTTTACATCTAAGCTCACCGCTGTAGTTTCTTATGAGAGCTCAGGACCATTTTCTCCTTCTGGCCGCCTCGGATGAAAACTCGCAGGCTGCGTGTTACAGCCGAACAGAACCTGAAACATGTCCATCGTAACTGAGGCGTGTCCCTTTTTTCTTCGTCTGGAATTTAGCATCATCTAGACATGGTTCTCTGAGGAGGGAGATGTTGGAGTCTGACATCTTTAATTAGCCATAAAACAATTTTTTTTAAATCACAAAACGAGTCAAAAGAAGCATTGACACGATCACAAACCTGGTACCATGCTGTATGATACAGTACATTAGTTCAACCGATTTAAGATGAGTATGATATATAGCTCATATCATTAAATTTGGCTCTAATAATTTGGATTGAAAAGCCTCCGTATTGTATCATATCTTCATATCATATATTGTATCATATCGTAACTTATTCTATCTTCGTATTATATCTTCTAATCGTATCGTATCTTCATAATGTTTCATATCGTATTCTATCTTCTTCTCGTATCTCCTTGTCATATTATATCTTATTGTATCGTCATCTTATGATGAATCTTGACTAATATGCAGCGACACATCTGAATCTATTCAGTCAATTGGATGAAAGCTACTACGTAAACGCTGCTATTTGTTATGTCACATTTATGAATATTTTATTCACCTGTACTTGTGCGTTTTTTTGCCTGTTGCTGCGAAGACTTACAAAGAATGATGGTGAGGGAGAAATGCCACAGAATGCTAACACATCCCCTTATTTCCCCCCAGAGAATGGAAATGAAAGAGGGAGTGAGAAAGAGCGAGAGCTGCAGAGCGTCGAGGGATGATTACGGTTAATTACTGCTTTGTGACTTATGTGAAGTCTGCGTTCAAAGAAAGTGACTAACCGTGGCTGTGTGAGTGCACAGGCGTTTAGAAGGCAGACGGCTGGGCACGGGGGACAGGTCTGATGCTGCTAAGTGTTTATGACAGGTGGGGAAATGAAAGCGACTTTGAAATGATGAAAGGAATGTCTCTTTGAGATTACGGCTAAAGTAGCTTTACAGTTTATGTCTCGTACCAAGCACCCAATATAACCAGGGGCTTGAAAACTTAGACTAAACTTTATTTGGCAGAAAATATGGTGTCTGTTTTTTTTCCCACGAAAGGATTCATGACCACGACATATTTCACGGTTCTCAAAATACAGAATATAAAAAACACCTGTTTACAAAACACATGCATTTATCACTGTGTCATAAATCATCCATTTCTTCATTTAGGATGAAAAACAGGTCATTTTTTCCACAGTTTAAACTTCAGTCTTGCACCAGTTGCTTGTTATCAACCTCTTGCTTGTTCTTTCATGATCTGTTTTATTTATGTGTTTATGATTTATATTACCAAGGTACGTAACTTTACTTTTCTTAGGTATTTGAAATCCTGGAATGTCTTTAATTGTATCGTGTACGTTTCCCCCAAAAACAAGTGAAATTTATGGCACTCACCAAAAATGTGTGTGTGGTTTTCCTCCCTGTAATTAGACATTTTCACTGTGTGATCACATCAATCAGGATCCATCACATTAGGTCACTGTTTATTTCCAAATGTCAGACTTTCACAGGGAGATGGTAGAAGTTGATTTCAAGTTCACAGTGATTCGTTTATCTTTTTTATGTCTCTCTCTCTCTCTCTCTCTCTCTCTCTCTCTCTCTCTCTCTCTCTCTCTCTCTCTCTCTCTCCACGTGCACCTGAGCTGATGCTGCAAAACAAGGCCACGTGGGACTGACCAATGAGAGCCGGAGGAGAGCCACGAAGGCTTGGATGAAAGGGGCGTGGTGAGTGGAGCGGACAGCAGCGTGATTGGCTGGACGCGCACTCTCCTGCTGCTGCTCAGCTCATCTGTGCGTGTGTCTGCTGTCTAACATTCACCTGAACGATCCTTCGTGGTTTATAAATCCAGTCTTTACGCAGCGCAGATACAAAGACGTGAAAGGTGGAAGTGGAGAAGATAAAGAGAAATAATCTATAATCATCCTTCATCAGCTTTTCACTGAGTGAGCAACATGAACCCTGCTGCTCACACAACGTCATTGTGTGTGTGTGTGTGTGTGTGTGTGTGTGTGTGTGTGTGTGTGTGTGTGTGTGTGTGTGAGGTGACATATTTGTATGAGCTTATCATTAAAACAGTGCGCGCTCTCACACGCCCCTCCACAACGTAGATCTGCGCGCAATTACGCACGCCCCCATTTTGCCATTCTCTCTCTCTCTCGCTCCCCTTTTGCCACTCATTCACTCTCTCTCTCTCTCTCTCCACGCACACACACACATACACACACGCTCTCGCTCTACGTGGGAGAAAGTAAAGAAGGGGAGAGGGAAAGAGAGAGAAGGGAGAGAGAGCGTGATTCCAGGTCTCTCTCTGCGGCTCTCTCCACTTTGGGTACTCGTACCCAATCTGACTCAATGGGGCTTTAGCACTAAGGGGTTACACGTTAAAATAAAAGATATTTATTCACCCCGAACCCCTTTTGTAGGTTTCGTGCACTAACGTAGACAGACAGGTAACTCATTAAGGAGAGCAGAGGTAGAGACGTGCCTTTTTGTCCGTTGCCTCGCAGAAGGTTCAGTCGGGTCCCTCTCGTCGGCTGACTTTCTGTGAGAGGATAACTTCCACCATATCCTGCATTTACAGCTCAACCAGGCCGGCAAACCACTGCAGCACTATGGATATTGGAGCTTGTCCCTTACGGAAGAAACGGAGACCATGGCGCATGGACTTCTCATCCTTCGCCTTGGTGACCGTGGCGCTCGCTGTGTGCCAAACGACCGTGGTCCGGGCAGGTAAGAACCCAGTTGTGATGTTTTAAAATGAGACTTCGGATCAGCAACACCTTTAGTGTTCTGTTCTCATTCTTACTCAGATGAAGCGTGTGCGTAAATGCACATCTCATCCAGTGCGCACCTGATTTTCACTGCTCCAATAACAGCTGCTCCACAGAGTCATCATCTCTGAAGTGTATTTGTTAAAAAGTAACGTGCATGTTTAGAGGTTTTCTACTTTCTACACTTGCAGTTTGGCGACGTTCGTCTTTTTCCTGGTAATTTTGACAGATACTTATTGAGAAAGGAAAAGTGATGAAACGTCCATCCGCTTAAAAACCAAACAAAGAAAATAATGACACGAGAGTCATTTGTTGTTGGTTTGAAAAAAAAGTTTTTCTCTGCGGGAATCTTGTCATCCTTGACATACCATGTCCGATAATGGATGTTACGCACTGTCCTTATCAATCTATGATCAGGGAGACGTTATAAAAATGATTTACTTCACTTTTTGCTGAAAAGAAAACATGTCAACACATTGTTAGGTTTCAAATAAGAGTTGTTTTGTCATCATTCCTCCTCCTGTATCTCCCTCTGTGCGTGTGTGTGTGCGTGCACCGTGCTGACAGGTGTCATCTCCCCACGATGCTCAAACATCTCAAACATCCAGATGCTTTCTTGGTCATTTTTTGTCAAGTTTGCCTCATGTTGACTTTGCTTATGAATAAACTCAATTCCATTATTACACAGAGATGTATACAGACAGGATTGAGTTTATTAGCTTATTGTAGTCACGTCTGCGCCCCCCCATCCGGAGGGGTTCATGGGGTAAGATGGTGCAAAGAGCTGCTCCAGTCTCTCATGGGGGGAGTTTGTCAGATAAGGATCAGGTTTATGATTTTATTTTTAAATTTCTCCATTGCAAATGTCTGCCTGTGAGTCAAGTGAGCTGTGGATAGAGAGTGTGAGGTGTTTACCAGTTCAGCCTGTGCATCCGTCACTGCCCCTGGTTCCACTGGGAGGAGGAATATCTGCATCCCATTCGGGATATTGAACGGAAACTTGATTTTGCATTTGTCCTGAGAAGATAAAACAGGCTTGTTTGTTTCAATCATAGTTTAATCTTAGAAGAAGTATCTGCACATCAGGACACATTTACTTTCAGGATATTTCTTGCAGAGTTTTATAGAACCCCCCCCCCCCCCCCCCCCCCCCCACCCCCCACCCCACCTGCACTGCTGGACAGTAGATGGCCTGAGAAGAATGCTCTGTAATGTGCTGAAGTTCCCTGACGAACCACCAGGGGTCTGCAGTTATTTTTAAACACAGAGAATGCATTGATTCACCTGATTCCAGATCAGTTCACATCTGAGACTTTTACGCGCAGTGACACGCGGCACCACCGTGGGCAGATATTAACGTAAAGATCAAACTTGTGATTAAAATTGTAATGTTTGAATTTTACATGTTTTCAGGCTTTAATTTGATCTAATTATTTGACGAACCTTTGGAGATGAGCAGGTCTGAAGCTTGTTGGTAATTAAATGTTAAAAGTTCTGTATTTATGTAATTGTATCATTCACAGAAACTCCAAAGTAGGTTTAGTTTACCTTCAATTAAATTAGCGTTAGAAGTTTCTGTGCGTCAGAGCTCGTGGGGACAGTTGGAGCAGCTCAGGGACCACTGGGGCTTCTGGATCTCAAGCTGCCCTCCGGTGTGTGTTCTTTGGCCCCAACTCCAGATCGCAAGAGGCGGTTGCACCGTCCCGTCGTCTCCCGTGTGTATTTTGGAGGTGGAAGCCTGATACATTTCTTGCTTTCTATGAATAGGTTATTATGCGGCGGAGCAGCTCGCTCGCAGGGGTTTGGGAGTGAAAGCGGTTAGTGTGTCCGCGTTAATGTGTGCTTTGTACAGTTGTGTTTGTGTATATGCGTCTGTGCGCTCTGGATGTTTTCTCTCCCAGCTCAGGGTGTGGAAACGTAATTCAGTGTGAATGTGCCTCTGTGTGCAGCAGCTCCTGCAGCCTGCTGTCATCTGATGCTCACAGAGCTGCTGTGCGCGCGCAGGTGCTCGTATAGTTAAGGTTTTGTTGATCATATGACCTGGATCGTAAAACCCTCCTTTCACCTGGAAGCACGTGTTCATGCTTTTTTGTGCACGTAGCGTCCCTACGCAAAATGGATCACAGCATGCGCAAAGTTGGCCAGACGCGCGTTCCTGTACGCGCACTGTGGTGCAGCAGCAGATGTTGGTGCAAACTATAACAGCGCCCCACCCAGGCAGTGAAAGACCGATTTAGAGGAGAGAGAGTTCAGAAGCCTTCACGCCTGTCCTCCCTTCTTCACTGAGAGAATGAAGGGAGGAGGAGCAGGATGGATGGATGAGTGGATGGATGGATGAGTGGATGGATGGATGGATGGATGGATGAGTGGATGGATGGATGAGTGGATGGATGGATGGATGGATGGATGGTTGGATGGATGGATGGATGGATGGATGGATGGATGGTTGGATGGATGGATGGATGGATGGATGGATGGATGAGTGGATGGATGGATGGATGGATGGTTGGATGGATGGATGAGTGGATGGATGGATGGATGGATGGTTGGATGGATGAGTGGATGGATGGATGGATGGATGGATGGTTGGATGGATGGATGAGTGGATGGATGGATGGATGGATGGATGGATGGATGGTTGGATGGATGGATGAGTGGATGGATGGATGGATGGATGGATGGATGGATGGATGGATGGATGGATGGATGGATGGATGAGGCTCAGAGACCAGTGGGCCTCCAGACGCATGAAAGACGAGTTTTGTTCAAATCAGGAGAAAATCACAGGGCAATATTTTCTTGACATGGATGTTCCCCAACCTCATTTCAAAGCTGAGCTCCTCAAAGGCCAGTCTGTCTCAGTGTGGCTAAACATAACATAACCCATGGTCTCTCTCTCTCTCTCTCTCTCTCTCTCTCTCTCTCTCTCTCTCTCTCTCTCTCTCTCTCTCTCCCTCTCTCTCTGTTGGTGAATGGAGCTACTATACGTGGTGGCAGAGCTCAGGCCTTTGACAGCTCACTCTGTGACTGTATGGAAGTGTGTGGTATTTCAGGCTCCTGCTGATCACATGTCTGGAAGCTTTAACTTGTCCTCTCGATTTTTCCTCTGCCTCGTCATCATTTTCCCTCTGTCCCTCTGTCCCTCTGTCCCTCTGTCCCTCTGTCCCTCTGACCCTCTGTCCCTAGGTCCACATCATTCTCTCTCCACCTTTATATATTTCGTCCAGGTTAATGTTACCAATTTTATTAATTCTTTACTTACTAGAAAGGATGACCTACTCATTAAGTCCAAATAAATGCTCAAAACAAAAAGAAACATCCCTGCACACTGTGACGACACTAACATGATCTGTTCTGAGCATTTACCAACACGATTTTACCTCTGTTTCATTTGCATCTCTTCTGCAACATTAGACTTTGTTGATGCAGAAAACCCTTGTTAAGCACCAAGTGCATTAGGTGCTTTCAGTTTGAACTGAGACCTGAGCTGAGCCTCTCAGACAGACCTCACTCTTATCTGCTCCCAGATTCCACCTTCTTTGTTAACAAGCAGCTGAACCCGACACTTAAGCCTGTGTAATGTAAGGCTGCTGCTCTCGTGCTGAATTAAAACCTTCGGAGGACAAGTTGCCTGGGAGGCTTAGCTCAGGGCAAAATCCCCAATTTCTCCCTGGACTGTTTTAACTAACTCTTGGTGACGTGATTCATCTCCACCAGTTTACAGACGATTAACAAAGTGAAAAGTGAGAGTGAACAAGGAGAAAGTTTCCTCCTTCACTCCCTGAACGTCTGTTCTCTGTAACTCTGGTGAGTGGGTTCCATCTCCTGTGAGAAGAACTGACTGAGAGTCAGCTTCAACTGTCACAACCAGCTCCAGTTGAAGAGTGAAGCTGAACTGAGATCAGTTAAAAAGACTCAGAAGTTATTAAAAACCAGAGTTTATCTCCAATATTCAGCAGGAAACTGTTAAAATATGAAGAATGAAAGAAGTTTTGGTGGATTTGTTACAGCAGCAGTTCTTCTTGTTCAGGAAGCAGAGGATCATGGGTAATATCCAGCATTCATCGCACATAAGCGTCTCCACATGTGGCTGCAGAGGGCGCTGCTGCTCAGTAAAAGTTACACAGTGTTGCTTTAACTCCTCGTTTTCTGAGCCGCTACTCAGAACGGTGGAGAGACGTAGGAACCTTTTCTTTAATGTTCTCGTATTCACTTTCTCACTGACCTCAACCACTGAAGCAAAATCTCATCACTTGCACCGACAGATAAGAGGCAGGCGGTGGTTGAAAGAGAAAGAAACACACACAGTCAAAGCTTAGACACACATATAGTAAACACGTCTGCCGTTCTCAGGCTGAACCACATCAGCTCTGCTCAGCGCTGTTCCCGAAGGGAACAGCGAGAGCAGAAGATAGCTCCTCTGCTTTTTCTCGGTTTGGTACGTGATGATTTTGTGGTTTGTGTGTGAGCGCGGTTTGGCGTCCATCCTCGGAGACGTTCTGTTTTAGCAGGAGATGAACAAGGACGGCAGGAGAGTGTGCCAACTTTATAATGACAGGCTGTCTGTATAGGATGCTATTCCTAGTCACTGTTATTTTGCTGCTTCTAGGAAGTCGGTGCAGGAGGGTGTGGAGAGCAGCTGTGTGATTTTACATGTAATGTTAATGTACATCTCTTTTCCAGACATCGGTGCAATCTATCCATTGGAAAATTGTTTTAAATGTTGTTGGGCTCAGACTGGGTTGAGTGGAAAGATCTAGAGGAAGTTTTAAAATATAGAAAACATTGAATAAACCTCTCCTTGCTTTTTCACAATTTCTTTTCACCTATCTGAGAGGCACAAATTCTCATTTTAATGATTTAAATTTATGCGGCAGATATGGAAAACGCCTGACCTAATTGCATCCACAATGCACAGTGCTCTTAACCTGCATTTTGATTATCAAATGCAATTAAAGTGCACTTGTGTTTGCAGCATTAGTGCAGAAACAGAAACAGTTATGGAGCACATGATTTCTAGTATTTAATACCTGTTTTTTTTACTCCATATAGTTTTCAGTCATTTCATTTTGAATCTATCTGGAAATGTTCAGGAGCGTTTAATGACCTGAAACGTCTGAGTCCTGATGGAGAAACGCCCCCGAGCGAGCGTTACAGTCTCATCACAGTCACCTGCCTCCTCACACGGGTTTTTACAGGTAAATTACAGCTGTAAAGATCCGCAGAATGCAGGGTAGATTCTGATGTGGGGATTTCCACAGCCAAAAGGTCTTTGCTATAAACAGTGATGATGATTATAAACGTAATCCTGAGCCCACTGCTGCTACACTTGTCTTCATTATAAGTCTGACTTGGCTAGACTGTGGTGTGACGAGCACCAACAATAACTGTTATTAAAGATGTGTAACTTAATTCAGTATAAATATATTGGCTGTACACTAATACAAATCTGTTTAAAGTTCATTTAAATGTCAGAATTAAAAAAACTGAGATGGATGTATGATGATTTAATGCAGTAAATATACTATCTGCAAGTTTCAGGAAAAAATTGTGTTTATTCTGCATCAGATTGTAGTAGAAGAAAAAAAAAATACAAGTATTTCTTGTTTATGACTGTGTAACGTTGTCTGTGTGTGGTGGCAGTAACTCTTGCTTTTTCTGTGTAATTGTTCAACAAGAGCTTTTCCTTCAGTGTGATTCACAGACTTTGTTTTTGGGTTAGTCAGGTTTTGTTAGTTAAATGCCGTCAGAGCTGAACTGTGAAGTCTGGAGGTTAGAGATCCATCAGGTTTCTAATTTGTGCCCTCGCTCACTGTCTGTGAGCCTCTGACTGTCTCCTGCCTCTTGCGGTGTCAGGATCCACCCTCGGATCCAAACTAAGACTGTGGCCGGCCCCTGAAACCGCATGAAGCTGCAGCACGATACGCGCTGGCAGCTGCGTCGGTGCTGACACACACCACATGATGGTGCACATAGGACAGAGAGGACTTGAGCAATATATAGGGATTGTTACCCAGAAACCACACTAGGCTGCGCTACAGTAAACGTTGGTGCTGAGCTGCAGTGACAAATATAATGAATGGACTGTGAAATCTAAAAACAACAGATGAAGGGCAGCCAATCACTTCAATATGAATAATTCACTTCATATTAAGATTGTTTGGCCACATTAGGAGGATTATGATGAAGTTCTTCAGGTGAGCGAGATGATAGCAGGCTCGTCGTTCCTCTGCCTCCAGACCTTCAGCTTAGAAATGTCAAAATAACCTGAGCTGAAAATGATAGATCCAATTTAAATTCTGATAAATAGACACAAGAACACATGAAGTACAGAGACAACCTGGAGGGAAGGAATATCCCAGGGTTCTAACAACACAGAGGAAACAACTGATGTGGTTTAAAAGAGATGGAGAAGAGACTGGAACATCGGAAATAAATCAAACTTTAAGGTATGAAATGTGTAGCCACTTGTTTACTTGCAGGGTGCACTAACAGAATCAGTTTCAACCTGAGGTTCCTCATGTTCCACGTTCTCTTCAGCAAACTCTTTATCACGTGCTCTGATCCAGAAGGAAACCTTGCCTGCTTTTCTCCGTTGCTTTTCTTCTCACAGCACAAGCGCATTGCAAGCGAACGCCCAAAGACAAATCTGAAGTTTTATTTCTCATCATTGATCGAACTGCCTCATCGTTGTTTTGTGTAGGAAAGAGATAAGTTGCAGCTCAGTCGGATTTTAACTTTCGTTCATGTCATAAATCTGCATTATGCTTTTCAAATAACTTAAATAACTATAAACATCATTTTATGTTGTAGAAATAATGTGAATTCCACTGATCCCTTTTTACAGCGTGGGTACAGAATGTATTTTCTGTCTGTGCACACAAGGCATTATAAATAAACCTAACTATAGAGGTCCAGGTTGCAAATTACAACCTGCAGTCGGGGCTGTGCACACACTCCGAGACGCCGTGGGCAGCTGGAACAACTGCAGTTTAGTTTATGGTCAGTTTTCAAATAGAGCTGAGTGTGTGTGTGTGTGTGTGTGTGTGTGTGTGTGTGTGTGTGTGTGTGTGTGTTTCTCCGCGGTCAATATTGCACGTCCCTCTCTCTCTCTCTGAGTCTGACAACGTGGTCGTTGTGTAAAGGTGAGAGGTGAGGGGTCAACGTGTCAGCTGGAGTGTGTGTCTGGTATTTGACACAGCTGCACCAAAGGAGGAAAGGGCACAGACACACACACACACACACACACATTTACATTAAAGTTACACAGAGCATCAGAGGCAGAAAGAGGTAACTATAGAGGCGTGTGTGTGTGCACGCCTGTCACCAAGTTAATTCAATCTGTTGTGGCTCCATCTAGTGGCGGCTGAGAGGAACCGAACTAACTCCATCAGTTAGTAGCAGCTCACCTGAGCATCACATGTGTTTCCCATCAGGTTGTAATGGGCTGGTTTTCTGTGTGTTCGCTCACTTGTGGCTGTGAGTGGGTTTGGGAGTGAAACAGTGACAGGACTGTTTCAGGCCTCGTGAAAACAAAATACATCCACACCATAGTACAGAGCTCCATTATACAGCTCACAGCGTATAGTTAGTGTGTGTGTGTTTCTCGTGGTGATGTGCGATCGAAGGATTAAACAACTGGGCTGAAGAGAAGTAGAATAAATAAAATAAGAAGTTATCTCAGATTTCATTGAGTATCCAACTTGTACTGTGCTGCCACATTCTGGTCCCAGCTTCAAAGCACTGCAGAGACTTCTCACTGAAACTCACTGACCTCTGCCAAGGGCCAATCCTCCCCTTAGAGTCAATGAAGCTGCATTTCTCACACTCACAGATATCAGTTCACTAAAGATGCCTGATGGGGTTTTTTCCATCAAGATCCATTAATTACTCTCTGGGAAATCAGTGAAAATGTCCAAAAATATCCTGTGTGGCAATTTGAAAGAAAGTGATTCCTGGATCCGTCCCCTGCTCCGGGTCCGCTTCCTTCCACCAAGTTTCCTGGAACAAACCAGCCAACAAACAAACTGATCAGCTGCTGCTGCCGGTTCCTTGGTCGAGGCTGAGAGTTCTGTCGACATATTTAAAACTAAACTGAAGACCCTCGTGTTGTCTGAGGCTTTTCAGTGTCCTTAAGTTGTTCTTATCCACATCATAGCATTTTAATTTAATTTTACTCTTTTCTTGTATTTCAAACTTCTTTTATTTTATAGATATTTGGTCAACCACACATATTTTTAAATGAGGTTTAATAAAGGAGAGAGGATTATAGTTGATGCAATTTATGATGACTCACATCAGTATAAGGTAGACGAGGCGTCACTGGTTCTTCTCCAGTGCAGCTGTCACTGGGTATAACTGTACATGCTACTGTAATCTTCACCTACAGCACAAGGCTGGAACCTCCCTCACGTGCCTGCGAGCCGTTTCCTGTCTTAACGACAGCAGTGTAATTGGGCAGCGTTCACTTCAAAAGGCTGCAGCCATCTGTGAGCGTTTATGTTGAGAAAGACCGATGGAGCGAGAGAGAAAGTAAGAGAAGAAAGAGAGTTTGTGCCTCGCTGCAGTTTGTTTTCATACCTTGTCTAGTTTCATATTTGCAGCTCCTCGTCTCGTGAGGTGTGTGGCTGCACTTCTCTCGGCCTGGGCCGTGTGTGTGTGTGTGTTATTTTTGTGGGTGTGTTTTTGTCGTGATTGTGGTCCTCCAGGCAGGAAGGGCCCCGGCTGCAGATGTGAGCTGGTCAGGCAGCAGAGAACAGAGCGGCACATTGTGCTGGACGTACTGGGGGAGCTCGGGCTGCAATCTGATCCAATATCCTGCCATCACAGAACCATGCTGTCTACTGTCACTGCCTGATCCCCCCCCCGAAAACACACACACACACACGCTCCACCTTTACCTGAACCGCCCCCCCCTTCCTCTTCCTCTTTCTCATTCCCAGCATTCCTGTGCAGATTTAGTAAACTCTTGAAAACTATGGGAAAATAAATCCAATGCCTCTCAAGACCCACAAATCTGGAAAAACACGAGACCTCGTTTCTGTTGATTTTGAATATTATACCATGTTATGTTATGGAAATCTTGTTGAAAATTTAAGGCACGATGCCACTAGCTTTCTGCTTTCTGCCAAAAGCTTCATAATTTGGTTAATTTCGATTTAGGGCCCCTCTAGGTCCCTTTAAACGCTCCTGCTCACAGAGCATATCGCGTTTACTCCTTCTTCCTCCTTTGCTCACTCCACCTCTCCCTCATCCTCCTCCTCCTCCTCTGTCTGCTGCAGACAGACGTTAGCGGCCTGTGGTCGAGACACCCTGAGGAAACAGCGACGCACCATTTGCTCTGTGTGAATAAATAAGACCATCTGTGAGCCTGTGTGACAAACTGGTGATTCTGAGACCACTGGGTGTCACCTAAACAAAAGCACCGCTGGGAATTTAGGAAAAGCACAAGGAAACTTAACATGAGCGGCAAATATCCAACTTCGTCTGATTAGCACATTGAGATGATTTTATTATTAAGGGATACGAGTCGTTGACTGTGGGTCTGTGTGTGCGACAGATTAAGACACAAACCTTCTTGGTCCTTTCCGATGGACGGATGTAATGGTAAACAGGAAACAAACAGAATTCATATAGAGCTTTTTTTAGTCTTATCGACCATTTAGAAAACTTTGCAGTTCAAGTCACATTCACACACACATTCAGACAGCACTTCCACACACAGGGCTTTTTCTTGCCCAAAGACAGAATGCAGACTGGAGGAGCTGGGGATCGAACCCCTGACCCTCTGGATAGTGGACGGTAATTATCCATTTTCAGCTTGACCCTGTTGACGGACGGTTAAATATTTAACAATAGCAGTGATGGGCTCCTTCACACACCAATCTGGTCTGTTCCACTCTCAGCTGAGTGTTTCTAACATGCTGCGGTGACTGTGATTACATCATTTCCTCTTAAATATGCCGTTTTGATGAAAAATGAAAATAGACGTGTAACTTCATAGCATCAAAGGACGTCTCAGGTTTTTATCTTTTCATCGGAGCGGTTGTTTTTACCCGAGCAACGCGTCACTATAGGTTTACTGTGAGAAGTGCCACAGCAGGCCGATGGCTGTGAATGGATCTAATTGGCTGTTAACAGCAAACTTAGCTCTCTGGTGCACCTCAAACTCAGGACGGAGAAGTGAGGAAAACTGGGTGTAGTTGAAGACTTGTCTCACTGGGACCCATTGAGATGTTGTAATTTTATATGGTCGACTTTATAATTACATTTGATTTGCTGGGTTCTCAGACCGAACATTTTTACAAGCTTTCTGTTTTGAAACCTCGGCACAGTTTGCGTCAGTCCGTCTGGAATTAGACGGCAGGTGACACAACATCTCCACGTCTCTGAGGAAGTTACAACTTGAAGCACGCGTGATTTACCAAAACTTAGCATTTCACTAAAGAGAAGCTGAACAACCATTATTTTAAAGGAACAGACAGAGTTAAAAAGTCCAATGTCTTCCGCACCATCGGGATGTCACAATGCCATTCGTTCAAAAACTATACAAATTTGAGAAAACGTGGAGCGATCTGTGATATTGTTATTCTTAATTGGTCACGAGCGGTTCGATCTACGTCTTTAAATACACAGCCTGACACAGTGCCTTTGAGCAATGTGAGGAAGCCAAAGAGGCAAACCACAGCGCAGACTGAGGGTGGAGGAACAGACTGTTTGACCTCAGCGTGTGAAGCTGGAGACAGGATGTGAGACTCTGTGTGTGTGTGTGTGTGTGTGTATTGGTTGATGTGATGTTAAGCTGTATTCTGTATACCTGGAGTGCGTGCGTGTGTCTGTGTGTGTGTGTGTGTGTGTGTGTGTGTGTGTGTGTGTGTGTGTGTGTGTGTGTGTGCGCGCGCGTGAGTGTGTGTCTGTGTGTGTGTGTCTGTGTGCGTGTCAGGTTAAACTGTGAAATGATCGCGTGTCCTGAATCCTTCTCTTGACTCAGCTCCATCATGTCAACAGTCACTTGTTTCAGTTGCTTGATAAATGTGAGGAGAAAAGCAGCCAGTGTCTCTGCTCTGGTTGAAACTGAGCTTCCCTGTACCTGCTGTGGCTCATGTGGTTTGGCCTGTCGCCCGTTCAGCCTGGCACAGTGCTTCCTTTTTTACATTAGACCTACGTGTACAGTGTTGGCCACTGTGGACACTCACCTGCTTCTATATCACATCAGTGTCAAAAGAACTTTTTAGATATTCTTTTAATTTTCTGCAAAGTTCTGTAAAAGAAGATAAAACTTCAGAAAAGCTGTTTGCAAATGCACCTGAAAAGCCTATTGAATACAATATATAATATAATAATATACTGTACAGGGGATGAGGCTTCTCCACTTCCTCCCACGATCCAGGAAGGAGGCTAAAATATCTCGGATTCAAACGCTGCCATCTTGTATCTGAGGCAGAGTCTGTGCAGTAGTGATCAGTAAATCAGGTCAGGAATCTGCAAGAATGCAAATCCGTTCTGATATCACACCTTTAAAGTATTTTTGTAATTAAACCGCAATTTTCTTTTTCAGGAAACCACTTCTTCTTCCTTGTCCCAAAACGTACTGTTTTTTAGAGCAGCAAAGAAGAAGTGAGTTGCGGTAGTGCAGCATTAGCCAGAGCTACATGTAGCTAGAAACTCAGCAAGTCAAATCGAGATGTGTTCCATATGCAAGGCTTCAGTTTGGAGCTATTTAAAGGACGTAATTGTCTGGATTTATTTATTTGTGTTGGTAGAGTTGGTCTCAGCTGCCAATCATGACGTTTCACTCTGTTTTTATAGCATCAAGTACAAATCAGAAACAATTTTTGACAAACATTTATTAAACATCTACTCTGACTAATTAGTTTGGTCCATGTCCCATCCACTAACATGGAGCACAAGCCAAGCTTATTTTCGGAGTTTCCATCGATATATAAGCGTCACAGACAAATTTGAGAATAGCGTTTGTACTTCACTGTCGTAGCATTACAGGATTTCTGAAGGTCACAGTTTCAGCTTTGTTATTCCACTTGTTTCGCATATTGAATTAAAACACTGTGTCTCGAACAGGGAAACTGTTCCTATGAGTTTCCTCTGTTTAAAAATGATTGTTTGTGTATAATGACACGTCTCTTCTCTTGCATTGTCCCACAGACCCGGTGGACGTGCTGCGGGCTCTGCAGGTCCCCTCGCTCCCTGAGGGCGTGAAGAAAGTCCCCGGCTTCTGCACATCCCGTCGCTCCGGCAGCCCCGACCATGCTTACCGCATCACCAAGAAGGCCCAGATCTCTGCCCCCACCAAGCAGCTCTTCTCAGGTAGGCCGCTGTTCAAACTCCCACAAGCTCCGATATTAAAATCTCAGTTCCATGCTTGTTTTACTGCAAAGAGGAAACTGGTGAATCATTATTGCACTGGGACAATGTTGGAGGTAAGAGACTTTATAAAACTTTACTTTTTGCGTTAAATATAATCAACATCACTTAAATTAATTAATTGATTCAAAGCTTGAAAATAACTCCACCAAATGCACTAGTACAGCCTATTGTTGTCTATAATATTACGAACCTACAGGAAGATTTAGTATCTCTAACAGGAGAGTTTGCTCAGGAAAGAAGAAACACTTTGAAGAAATGAACGTTCCTGTGGAGAACGTTTAACTACAGCAGGGCAAAATATTTAATATTTAAGATGAATTCCAGAGTGAAGAAACCTGTGATCATCATTATATAGGATTCTCTTCGTGTTTAGATGTATTTCAAACTGAGCTGTGTGGAGTTTACTGAGGTTGATGCTTCACTGCCTCGCTCCTGGATATACCGTGTAATCATGTGTTGCGCATCAGGAGCTGAGTTAAACTGTGTGGGAGAGCCATAACAAATTAACTTGAGAGTACAGTCTGACACCCTGGAGTGAGGAGAGAGACGACAAGGTGCCACTTATGTGGTTGTGAAGAAATCCTCAAAAGTCAAAGCTGATTTTGACTCATTTTCTAAGGTTTAGTCTTCGTTCTCCAGCTGTTAACACCTGTTATTACGTGTCCTCTGTTCCAGCATCACATGGGACTTTCTTTCAAAGTCGGTTCATCCTGACTCAGATCTCTGACTTTAGAAACTTAAAGATAATCACATTCTCTTATCCTCCACTTGTTCCCCTTCCTGTTTGAGAGCTATCTCTTTCTTTTCTTTCCTAACCCTCCATCTCCTGCCTCCCTTCTCCAGGTCCAGGTCTGACACCCTCCCACTGTTTACCTACAGCACATACTGATCTTTTTGTTCGTCTCCGTTCTCCGAGGCCACGTCTTTTAAACCCTTCCTTCTTTCATCGTCTCCCATCCCTCCCTCATCCGTAGGTCGTTTCCCGGAGAACTTCTCCATCATGGCTCTGGTTAAGGCCCAGTCTGGTCTCCAGGCCTTCCTCCTCTCCATCTACAGCGAGCAGGGCATCCAGCAGCTGGGAATCGAACTGGGACGCTCGCCTGTTTTCCTGTACGAGGACCAGAACGGCAAACCGGCCCCTGAGGACTACCCACTGTTCAGAGGCGTCAACCTGGCTGATGGCAAGTCAGTAACCAGCGACAACCAGTTTGTGACTGGTTGAGATGACACAGTTGGGGTTGTGTGGTTGTGATTGGCTGTGGAGTGTGTGTATGAGGGTTCTCCAGACACCTTTATAATTAGGCCTGTGCTCACATGACACATTTATTCGCCTTCGGTTCGTCCTCCTTGTCTCTAGGTGGCATCGCATCGCTATCTCTGTTTCCAAGAAGAACGTGACCCTGCTGCTGGACTGCAAGAAGAAGATGACCCGCGCTCTGCCCCGAGGCAACCACGCAGAGGTGGACACCAACGGCATCACAGTGTTTGGAGCCCGTCTGCTCGATGAGGAGGTTTTCCAGGTGAGGACGCTCACACAGAAAAGTGCTGTTGTTTTATTTGCACCCAAACACACACTTGAGACTGTTGAAGGTTTTGAAAATAAATAAATAAATAAAGTGTTTAAAAGGTGTTTTCATCTATGATTTGAATTACTGAATATTTGCTGTATTTTAAATACATTAGTACATCTAAGTATTTTAGTTCTTCACTAGCATGTAGAGTGTACAGTTGTCTGAAGTGGGAAGCTGTGGCTCAGGAGGTAGAGCGGGTTATCCACTGACCAGACGGTTGGTGGTTCGATCCCTGACTCATCCTATGACAGTTGCGGCATGTGTGACAGAATGAGTGAATGTGACATGAAGAGGAAAGATAATTGATCCCAGCTCAGGCAAGTTCACTGTTACAGCAGCACATAGTCAAAATCAGGAAGACAAGGGAACACATGGAAATATTAAATAGGCAATTAAATAGAAAATAACACTTAATGACAATACAGACAATATGGACATAATTGTATTACTTTTCACTTCGGATGGAAACATTAGAGAAATGTACTTGAGTAAAATGCAGTTGCACAGGATCATTGCATGAGGGTTTGTGATCTATATGTTTACTATCGCTATATAAAGATGTATGTATATATACATATATGTTATTTACAATAATATATGAATAAAATTGGTATATAAATATATATAAATAGGTGAATTTCACAATAAGAGGCATACATGTGAAATCATTTCATTGGTGTACAATAAACAGATACAAATTCCAGTCGTCTAATGTGCAAGGAATGAACCCAACATTGAAGTTAATATGAAAATGATATTCTAGATGAACGCTGTTTGTCGTTGGTCCAGTAGTCACAGTGTTGTGTAGTTTCTAGGGGGTTGACAAACAGCTGATCAGGGTCAGACTCTGCAGTTATTGGTGACTGATAACTGATTCAGTGACTGTAAATACGATGTGAACATTGTTAATGCTGTGGTTTGATGGTATGATGATGCAGCTGCACATGGTTTTGTTAATCTGTATTTCTTTACTCTCCACAGGGAGACATCCAGCAACTGCTGATCGCCTCCAACCCGCAGGCTGCCTACGACTTCTGTGAGCACTACAGCCCTGACTGTGACTCCCCTCTGCCCAAGACCCAGGCTCAGGACCCCAACACATACGTGAGTAACACCAGCACAACATGAGTTCATACACAGTGTGGAATCAACAACCTGCTCCCCTCTGCAAAAGTGACTGATCAAATACAATATGCAGCCTTTAAAACGTCACACGGGCACCAGTCTAACTCGAATCATTCATAAAACTCTCGGCTCATCTGTATCAAAGCTGAATCTGTGGACTTTGTTTTCCTTTCTGTGGCACTTACTTAAAGAAAGGAACTCATAAAAACAAATAAAGTCCAAATATCTTTGTGAGACAAGGCTCCATCTTCCTTGAAATGGAAGAAATGGAATGGGTTCCTCATTGGACCATGTCTCACCCCTCCACAAAATTTCATAGAAATCAGTTCAGCAGTTTTTGCGTAATCCTGCTAAAAATAACCAAACGCAGATGAAAACACATCCTGGAGGTAAAAACCTGTAACACACTAAAGGAAAGGAAAGCTGGAGAGGCATCATATGTCAGATATGACTCGTTTTAGGAAAGCTGCACAACATGAAAACGTCTCAGAGCGTGAAAACAAAGGTCACAGTGAAGAAACCAGCTAAAAGAAAAGTCATCTGATCGTGTCATCAAAGTGCTGCTCTTCCTCTCTGTCTTCCTCGCGCTTCTCCGTCATCGGCAACAGTTTGTATCCATCCGCTTTCCTCCTCAGTCTGTGTGTCCCTCAGGTAACTTAAGAAAAGCAGAGGCCTTGTCTCATCATACACCTGTACAGATGGGCCGTCGTTTCATACGCAGCGTTTGTTACAGCAGTGGATTAGTTGAAGCATTGGAACACAGAAAGGTAGGGGAAAGAGGATGATACAAGCCAACGTCAATGTCCTCCCCAATTCTTCTTCTTGGCTTGAGAAAGAGAATTTGTTCAGTGCATAAAACTTAAATTCTGATTGGTTTTCTGCTTAAATTGAGAAATCAAAGGATTTGGCATGAAGATGGCTTAAGGTGGAGCCTCTTACTTACTGAGACTGGTTTGTGCACACTACATGTATATTATTATTAGTAGTAGTAGTGGTAGTATAATTAGTATTATTAGTATTTTTAGTATTTTTAGTATTATTATAAGCTTTGCGAGCTCTCCCTCATTCCCTTTTCCTCTCAGTAACATTCTGATATTTGGAAGCTGACGGTTCCCCGACACCAGCAGCAGTGATTTTCATGTGCATTCATTCATCCAAAGTACATGATCTCTGCTTTAAGTATACGCATGCCAGAACTTCAATCAGAATGCCAGACGCTGAACAGAGATCCGACACGTCCCAGACCCTGTCATGTTGATGCTGTGGAGATGAATGAATATAAATCACCGTGGTTTTATTCATCGGCTTCTCCCTTTGCTTAATTGTTTTTGCTGTTTTTTCATTCGTCGAGGTCGTCTGTGCACAGACATTTTTAATTATCAGCACCTTTTGACGAGCAGCACAGACTCGAATGAATGAAAAAATGAAAGCTTTGCATTTGTTCTCTTGCTGTCTATCACCATGTTTTATTTTTCCCCTCTCTTCTACTTCTACATCTATATTTATCCCTCTGTGGCCTCTGTGACCCCTCATCACCACCGCTGTCCCCGTCTTTGTGAATTCCTCTCCTTCTGTCCATCTCACTTTCATGCACCCCCCCCCCCCCTCTTCTCCCATCCCTTGCCAAACTACGTCTCCCTCCATCCTTCCCATCTTTCAATCCTTCCATGCCTCCACCTCTCTCAGTACTTTGATGAGGAGCAGGATGACCATGAATACCCCTATTATTATGAGGAAACAACTGGCGTTCCCTCCTCCTCTGCGTCCCCCTCTCCCCGACCTGGGGCCCCCAATCTACAGGTAAAGAGGGAGCAAGAGAGAGGGAAAACACGAGCTGGGTTTGTGGAAGGGACGAAGAATGAGAGAGAAAGGTATTACAGCAACAACGGAGGCTTGATTCATAATATCGGAGTAGCTTGTCAAATATTTCAATGTCAACTACATTTATTTAATTATTTTCTCCAAAATATTTGTGTGAAATCCTGCATTCTAACTCTCAGCACAATATATGCCTCTCTCATCCCTCATCACTCCATACCTCCCTCGTTTGAATCATGTCTCACCTTTTCTTTAATCCACATTGAACTCTCACACATCTCATCTCCGTCACACAGGATTAACTTTGCTCCTTGTGATTTTATCTTGTCCTCGTGTCATTTACATGTTTTCAAATGTGTATGTGTCCAGATGTGGGCAAGTGGGGGCACTAGGGTGGGATAGGTGCAGCTGTGTTGTTATGCACACATGTGCAACCCCCCCACCATTCTTCTCCACTAATTTTTCCAATATTTACTTCTTACATCTCATCCTGTTCCACCTTAAAGGAGACATATTCTGCTCATATTTATAATTTTAATTTGTGTTTACTTGAAAAGGTTCACATGCTCTAATGTTCAGAAAACATCACTTTCCTCAAAGTGTCCATAGCTGCAGCTCCTCTTTTCAGCCTCTGTCTCAAACACTTGGATTTAGCTCCTGTCTCTTTAAGAGCCCTTGAGGAAGTATCAGCCGGACGACTGACGAGGTGTTTCAGGACCTTCAGTATTTTATGTGCTGGAGAGAAGCTTCCTCCACCATCGTAAATTGGATAATCATATAGTTAGAATTGACTCTTACTTAACATTACATAAAACCAAATAATTAAAGTGCCTTTAATGTCAAACTGATCTCATGCAAATAGAAGTGAGCATCAGAAACAAATGAAAAGTGCAGAGTAGCCTTTTCTTAACGCCATCTTGGTCAAATAGTCTTTGCACATACATTTTCTTTTCATTTATATGTGTACATTTCCTAGGATTGTTTGAATTTTCCAGCACTCATTGCATGGTCGTTCATGACAAACTCCACTCAGTTGGTTTCACAGACAAAAAACCTACAGACGGATTCGAAATGCTCTCTGAGCAGGGCATGTGTCTGTGTTGTCTTGTTAGTTGCATGACAGGAAGTCACCGCATGCACCTACTGAACGTCTGCATCATCGGTTTCCACACGGGAATATTAATGCACATGTTTATGTGTTGGTAAATGTGTTTGTGGTTGTGCATCATACATGACACACACGTATGCCACATGTCTGTCTCCTCTCAGTCTGTTCCTGTTCTTATTGCATATTTGATGAGTTCATATCCACAGTGATGTTTTCCCTTCACACTATATGGGTGATATTTGTTTACAGTGTTACTTTGCATGTATTTTTATCATAGCAGCACGAGAAGTTATAATTAATCATGCACAGTCATTTTCATTTTGTGGTTTATGTGACTAACATGTACTTGCATGAAAACCTGGACTCTATTCTCCTTCATTTGCACGGCTAAATAGCAGCGAGCTCGTCTGTCTTGCATTTGAAATGCTCAGTGCATTATAAGCTGTGTGTGTGTGTGTGAGTGTATGAGGACAGCAGGTCATGTTTTGTGTGTGTGTGTGTGTGTGTGCAGTGTGTGTGAGTTCAGCACCAGCTTCACCTGACCAGTCACACCCTCAGTGCCTCTGCCAAACCACAGGCTCAGTTCTTATTAGCACAAAGATGCTGCTTTGTCGTTTAATATTGGGAATGGCATTACTGGAGAGATCAGCAAAAAATCACTTTGGCAATCCAGCAATTCAAATAACTTGTTTTATATATGTGTGTGGATTTGATTTGTATTTCTACTTGTACTAGTACTTATTCAGTTGTATTTATTAAAACTTGTAATAGTCCTCTGCTGTATCCAGTAATGCCTGTACAGTCTCAGTAAATCATCCAAGCCTTAGCCATCTTTATGTCATTGTTTCTCAAAACATCCACTCTTGTCTTTCTCTCTCCTTCTGTCCATCCCTTGTTTGTGCTTTTCATCCCCCTCCCAACCCCTCCATGTATCTCTGTCCTCCTCCACTCCCTCGCTCCCTCTTTGTGAATATGCACTTGTACATACTAAACAACATGTCAACCAAACAATAATCTCGGATATTAGAAGAAGGCGGTCAATGGAAAAGCAGCCCCCACTAAAACCACCCCTGTCAAAGCCAAACCCACCCCGAAGCCGGTCAAGACTGGATCATTCAAACTTGTGGTTAAGCCACCTATGCCCGCCAAAGCTCCCAAGTCCGCCACAGCCAAGTCGACCAAAGCAAAGCCCACTGCAGTAGAGATCCTCTTGTCTAAGATCAAACCAACCGCACCAGCTAAATCCAAGCCCACGGCTGCTCCGGCTAAGAACGGCAACGGTAAAGCAGCTGCTGAGAAGAAAGCCAATGGTGCAGCCAAAGCCAATGGCAATGGAAAACCAGCTGTAGCAAAGGCTAATGGCAATGGCAAAGCTGTAGCCGCCGAAGCTAAACCTACAGCTCAGGCCAAGGTGAATGGCAACGGAAATGGCAAGGTTGTAACAGAGAAGAAAGTCAATGGTAATGGAAAACCATCTGCAGAAAAGAAAGTCAACGGAAATGGAAAAGTTACTGTTGTGTCAAAGGTCAACGGCAAAGCCACAGCAGAGAAAAAAGCCAATGGAAATGGCAAAACCACCATTGAAGTTAAAGAGGTTAAAGTCCAAGTTAAAAGCAAAGCTGAGAACAAAGTCAACGGCGAGGCGAAGGCTAACGGAAAAGTTATCACTGTGGTAGAAAAGAAGGTCGTGAGTAACGGTGCTGCAAATCTGGCAAAAATTGAAACCACTACAAAGGCAAAGACTGAGAAAGTTGTTAAAGTAGAAAAAATAGAGAAGACTGTGGTCAGTGCAGCTAAATCAGCTGCTAAAGTCGAAGCCACCAAAGCACCTAAACCCACAAAAGCATCTAAACCTGAACCTACAAAAGCGGCAAAGGCTGTGGCGACCAAGGCTCAAGCAGCAAAAACCCAAGTGAAGGCCGAGGTCAAAGAGGTCACCAAAGTTAAAACTGCGGTCACCAAGGTCCCTCTGGTCAAATCAACCGCAAGCACGAGCAAAGTCGTGAAGAATGTGGTCGAAAAGGTTTCCATTCCAAAGAAGGCGGCCACGACACCAACCCCGGTCCGGCCCACTCCCCCCAGACCCACGAAATCCAAGGTGGTGTTGGACATCAATGTCAAATCCCTGCACAAACCCTTCCCACCCTTCGGCAAGACCGCGCTGAGTGGAACCGTCGTCCAAGCGAAGAAAATTACCAACGGTTATCAACAGGTACAACAGGAGGGCTCAAGATTGGGTCGGATTGTCCAGACCCGTTATGTCCCATCTATCCCATCTGGTTTCCAGCTCTTTCCACCATCCAGGGTCTGCAACTAAATTCACATGTATGATTTTTTTCCCATGTGAGGGGTGAGGGTCTCTCAGTTGGTGGATGATGATGTGAATTTTGCTGTGAATCCTTCATGGTGGACAATCTGGTCTTCAGAGTGGAAGCTGGTTCATAACGAGCTGGACGACTTCTCCTCTGTTTATATATCATATGATCTTCACGATCGGCCCGACTGCTGCATATGATATCATACAGCGGTGCACAATGAAGCATGGCTACTTGTACAGTTTGACTGTCCTTTACTTCACTTCATACTCCCACATTCAAGCTGCTGAAGCTGGATCTCAGAAACCTGAATACACTCCGTCGCTCTCCATCTTTCTTTTTCGGGGGAAAACCAGTCAAATGAATGAGCATGGATTGCAATGGCACAGACACTAAACCTGAAAAAACACAAATACTGTCACATTCTACACACATGCAACACAACGACTCTCCTCTGTCACCCTGTCGTTCTCTTACTTTGTGTTTCTGTTTTTGTTTGAAGTTCCTGTGTTTCCTCTCTGACACCTGTCTCCCTGTCTCTGGTCATATTTCTTTATAAATATGAATAAATCAGCCTCACAGAAACTACAAAAGCAGGTTTTACACCTGCTTTCCGCTCACACGTTTTATTGTATTAACAGAATCATGTTCTGTGAGGCTGCTGATTTGGGTTGTTTCCTCTGTTTTCTGGTCTTGGGTGAAACTAGACATCCCAAAGCATCACGTTGTGATGTTTTCACCTGACGGGATGGAAAGAGGCTCTCAGTCCTTCCTCCAATAAGAGCTGACTTCACCCTCTCATGAATCTCACCTAAAAAGCCAAAACGGTTCAACAATGCAATGAAAAGAAATCTCAGCAACACAATCTCAGCGACTCCCTAAATCTTGCATATGGCAAAAATTTATAGTCACTGAGATGCTGAAATTTCTTTTTAAAAAATGGACTTTTACAACTTTGAAAATGTGAGTTGCCAGCGAACATTTGTTTGCGTCTGGCGAACCACAATTTTACGATGTGTTCCATTTTCATCTTTTAACTCGTCATTACCAACAAGCAGACTTTGAACTAACCAAGCTCTTCCAATCAAATCTGCTTACTTCCTCCCTGCTCCCCACTTCCTGTCACCTTGACCAATCAGGATGTAGACACTGAATATACCGAGGCTGGCCACACCGCTACAGAGACTGATTATTACTATGAGGAGATGGTCCCACAGCCAGAGGGTGAGGTGACTGGACATGAAGAGACCCCTGTGCAGGTAAAAAGAAAAGTACACACGACATGAAATAGTCAAAGAAGAGCGACTAGAGAACATAAACCAAATACAGAACACACAAGTAACTTAAACACCACATCTTTCTTGGTTTGCACATCAAATCTCAGAAGTTTACATTTAGCAGACGGTTGCAAAATCACAAATAAACCATCACCTCAATGCAAGAGACTTCCATCGCCTAAAGGAGTCAACGGTGTCACACATGTGTGGTGGTGAGCCCAGTCCCTGTAGTTTAACCGTAGTCCTGCGTCTCTTCTAACCACACGTCACTGTTTTGTTGGCGCCGACGCCACGTGACAAGACATAAGAGAAAACCTCTCTCAAAGGACAATGCACCACATTCATCTGAACACGTCATCAAACATTGTTATGTGACGCCCCTTTTGCCTAACAACAAGATGCCTGTTTTGTTCTCATTTCGAGACTCCTGGTTGATCCGTGTGTGATCTTGTCGTAAGAACAAAAGTCTTGTGAAAAGGGGATTCACGTGGGAATATTTGATAAGCAAAGCAACAAAGGCAGATGAATATAATGCATTCTCGTTTGAAACCTAACCCTCAAGAAACTCAGAACAAGTTTCTGATTTGTTTCTAGCAGTTTGCTAATTTTGACAATAACCAATATTGTCTTTATCATTATTATCATTTTATCAATATTAGCTGACTTTGATGACTCTGTTTTAGTTTCCAAGAATGTTTTTGCTGCTGTTGTGGTTAGAGATGTGTTATCGGTATATCTTAGTAACAAATATACTCATCATTCACGATTATTTGTGGCACGTTTTCATATTTTGTATTATTCCTGTCTAACATGAGATAACTGCACAGCTTAATTCCACTGGATTCATTTTTGTATATTTTGCAGTGGTAAGTAAAATAGTCTGTAACGTAGTGTTTTGCTTTGCATAGCTTAGCTCGTAGCAGCAGCTTGTTTTCACAAAGTGTTTCACATCAGATCTGTGTCTGCACAACATTAAGCCAAACTTTTATATTGCCAGAGAAATCATTGGGCGACAGGTGATCACACACACGCTGATGATGATATACTTTGATGGAAACACCGACTATTATAAGCTCAACAGAAGACGTTTAATAGAAGATGTAAGATCGCAGGATGAAAACGCTAATCCAGAATTCAGATGAGAAAATGGGAGTTACGGCACGGCGGACTGATAGAGTCTGTCAGATGTCTTTTTGTTTACTGTCCCTGTGTCACTGTTCATTTGCAGAAGGTAAGACTCACGTTTTTCTATATATGCCCCTCTCTTCCACTCTGATCCTGTATTTCTCTTCCCTGCACTAACACTTTCCCATCATACTTAACTCCCCCTCCTCCATCCACTGTCCATTCCTCTTCTTCTTGATTCATCCTCTCGTAACCCCTCCACCTATCCCATCGTGGCTTTCGATAAACCCCAAACCAGCCCCAGGTGGAGCCGACGTTGGTGGGAGAGGAGGTGGATGCCACCAAGGCAGGCGGTGGGGGCGAAGACGTCTTCACTGAGGAGTATGTGACTGGGGACGTGGGCCTTAAGGAATACGACTATTCCTACAGGGACTACAATGAGCCGTTAATGGAGACTGGAGAGCTCGATGCCAACATGGGCCCCGCCCTGTCCGCTGTGACAGACGAGGGAGGCGTAAGTAGTTTTGCTTCAGAGGCAAAAAAAAAAATCCATTTCAACCAACTCTGAATCCCAATCTTTGCCAAAATGTCAAATAGCTTGTTTGAGTTTGCCGTCATTCAAAAGCCATTGTGGAGCCATATGTTATTTATTTATCGCTGAGACATATTGACCCTCTTATTCATGGTGACTACCTGCAAAGACTGGGAGGGAGAATATAACCATAATTACCACTTAAACTAGAGATGAGACATAAACTCCTGAGGAAAATGTTTACTGACGTTATAAAGCAAGTGACAATTAGAGTCATTTTCTCATAGACTTCTATAGAAACTACCAGTGGAGTCGCCCTCTGCTGGTCATTCCAGAGAAATCAGCTTTCAGGCACTTCTGCACTGGCTTCACTTAGAGTCTACGTCCATTTTGATTCACAATCTATGATCGGCTGTGAACAACCTCTTTAGTTTACAACCCAATGTGACGTTAATAAATTAAAAACGGTCACAATGTAAAGTCTATTTATAGATTCCGTTTCATACTTGGCAAACTCAACCAATCACAGAGAATCTTGAATTTGAATGCGTTTAATTACAAATACTTTAAGGACCAAAACGATTCCTCACATGTTGGTTGAAAAGGGTTTTATTACAGGACCCGAGGAAGAATAGCTATTACCACGGTATCGGCTATTTGGGATCCTAATGAACATAAAGGATAACTTGAATGTTACATACACTGCATAAAGAGGCATTATGAAGTGCAGCAACACTCTGCTTGCTGCATCTTTAGTTCTGAATGCCATTCATGTCAGTGTATAGCTTCATGTAGAGCTGCTAAGCCCAGACGATTCTCTGTATCCACGCAGACAATGTTCTGCAAGTAATGAGAACCATTAAATCATCGGTTTTTGGACGAAGCAGGTTATCATTCTGTTTTCTACACTGGTGTAATAGAGTGTAATGTAATTGTCGGTTTAGTTTTACAATGTGTGCGACTATGTGTACTGACTGTGCCGTGTTGTTGGCTACATGTGTGTTTTCCTCAGGCTGCTGTCAGAGGCCATAAAGGAGAGAAAGGAGAACCCGCTGTCTTGGAGCCTGTAAGTTATAATAATAATAATAATAGTACTATTGGTTTATAGAGCACTTTTCTTATCAATGTTACAAAGTGCTTTACAAGCAAAAACAGCAGCAGACAGAACAAATGAGACTAAAGAACATGAGCAGAGAAAATAGAACAATAGTACATACAACAATCTAAGTTCATTAGATGAGGACTAACGCAGATGAAAACATAACCTCCTTGACGCAGGTGATAAACAGGATTTATCAGTGTAAATTAGAGCAGATGTCAATCATTTGTAAAAACGTTCATTAAAAGTTTATGTAAACTCCAGAGTGTACCCCCCCCCCCCCCCCCCCCCCAATCATATGTCAGCTGCCAGTGTCTCCAGAAGGACGTGTACTGCAGTGTGTGTACTTGTTTGTACTTGTTGATCCTGCATTTTATGTGTAACTTTTTGATTTTTGCAGGGCATGTTGATTGAAGGACCTCCAGGATCTGAGGGACCTGCTGTAAGTTGTTCCCTCGTTTTTTTACTTATACCTTTATATTAGATACAATCTCTTCTAGGTCAGTTCCTTCGTTCTTATTTACAGAATTAGAGTAATTTGCCTGTTGACAGTTTAACATAACATTGACATTATTTCTGGAGTGTGAGTTGAAAATCTGAACACCTCCTCTTTCAGGGTCCGACCGGCCCCCCCGGCTCCTCTGGACCTCCCGGTTCTCTTGGCGACCCTGGCGAGAGGGTGAGTGTTTCTTTATCTGAAAAGTCGGTGCACAGACAAATCCGAGACATTATTGGTCATTGAACATGAACTTTGAAAAAATAAAATGAGCTGCATCCCATCACCACCACCCGTCAAGTTCGCTGCCCCTTCTCTCCACTCCTCAGGGTCTTCCTGGTAAAGCTGGTCTGCCTGGAGCTGACGGAGTCCCTGGACCTCCTGGAACCTCTGTCATGTTGCCTGTGAGTCACCTTGAAATTCAGATTTTGATGGTTTGCTGTTTTGTTTTTTTGATTGAATCATGAAAACTGGCCACACTGGTGCCGACCACAGCTCCACATTTCAAATCTGTCTTTTCTCTTTGTTGAGGTAATTGTTCATTAGATGATTTTATTGTTAATACATTAAATTCAAATATTCCTTTAACTTTTTCCCTTTTCTCTGTGCAGTTCCGTTTTGGTCAGAGTGGAGGAGATAAGGGTCCCGCTGTTTCCGCCCAGGAGGCTCAGGCAGCGGCCATCTTGTCTCAGGCCAGGGTCAGTCGTCACTTTTACATTTCCACTGTGGATATCAGGTGTAACATGTTCTAAAACGTGCATGTTAATCTTAAAAATGTTTGTCATGGCTAAAAAGTTGTGTCAGGGGCTTATGAGTCTTCACATTAAAAGCTACTATTCAAAGCTGATTGTAAAATAATGTTAATTGGTTAATAAGTTCTGAGTAGTTCTAACAAATTTTTCAAATGATTCCGACACCACGTGAACGCACACTAACTTCGTAACATTACAGACATTTGAGCTGAAGTTCTCTTTTATTATTTAAATTGTGTGTGAATGAGATTTTCCTCCAGCAGCCATGTGCCTCTATGATCATTGATTGTGACGTGTTGTTGTCTGCAGATGGCTCTGAAAGGACCATCTGGACCAATGGGATTCACTGGACGCCCCGGACCCCTGGTATGTTACCAGTCACATATGACATATCACTTTGACATATGGTTTTGGATTTTAATCATGTAAATGGTTTCTTATTACGTGTTTTTTATTTTTATTTCTTGAATGCAACTTCGAAGGATGAAGAGTTTTGATGATGATGATGATGATGATGATGATGATGATGATGATGATGATGGTTTCTGTTTCAGGGGAACCCTGGAAGTTCTGGCCTGAAGGGAGAGGGTGGGGACCCTGGTCCTCAGGTAAAAACTCAACCTGAACTGTCACCTCACAGCAACAATCAAATCACTCAAATAATTATTTTACATCAAATCATGTGTTATTAACCCTCTCTTTCAAACTTCACTATTGTGTATGTTATTATTAAACTTATATATACATATATATATACAGTATTACCATATGACAGACATTTATCACAGTTATCTGATTCATTTGTCAGGGCCCCAGGGGACCCCATGGTTTGATGGGTCCTCCAGGCAAATCAGGAAGAAGAGTGAGTATAAAAAAAACAGTCAATTCTCTTTATTTCGTTTTTTGAATGTAAAGATTATAAATTTGAAGTCATTAACTCAGGAGCCAACACTTAACGTGTGATCACATCGTTCCTCTGCTTGTGTCCTGACAGGGCCGGGCTGGAGCCGATGGTGCCAGAGGAATGCCCGGAGAGTCTGGTTCTAAGGTAACGTCTCTGGTGTCATTCGCTAACAGACGTCACCAGATTAACAGACATGCATGGGACAGATCTCCATTCATGAAAAATTAAATCTGTCAATTCATACAAACTTGTACTTGAATTTAAATATATACATTTTTCTTTGGATGTCTTCTACATATTCTCAGTATTAAAGCAACACAATGAACCATTTTTACCTTAAAGCTGCTTGATTAGAGTTTGATGTTTCAGTGAGTGTGAACAAGGAGAAAGTTTCCTCCTTCACTCCCTGAGCGTCTGTTCTCTGTAACTCTGGTGAGTGGGTTCCATCTCCTGTGAGAAGAACTGACTGAGAGTCACAGCTTCAACTGTCAATCAGCTGTATTTCTACCTCCTGCGTTACAGTGATAATTCCTCACATGTGTGTGTCTCTCTCAGGGTGACCGTGGCTTCGATGGTCTTCCTGGTTTGCCCGGTGACAAAGGACACAGGGTGAGCATCACAACGCCACATACGCAGACTCAGACGACAGTGTGACCGCTCAGAACACGGCAACGACCTTGTCTTTGAACATGTATAAGAACGTGAATACTTGAATAATCTGTTCGTAAGCAGCGGTGAAGAGTTTTCTGATCCCTCACTCCTCAAATCGTTCATCTCCGCAGGGTGACACAGGATCCCTGGGACCCGCAGGACCTCAAGGAGAGGACGGAGAGAGGGTATGACGTGTTATGAGAAAAGAATCTGACTTGACTCCAGCGGCACCGTGTGTCACTCGGTGTCTCTTTATAATCAGCATCTTTCCGCCATTGACCTGTTGTTTATGTGTGTGGTTTCCAGGGAGACGATGGAGAGGTCGGACCCAGGGGTCTCCCAGGTGAACCAGTGAGTGTTTCCATGACAACTCTGCTGATTTTAAATTTCTCCTTATTGTCAATTTTCCCACGCAACTTATCTTGACTTCTGGGAAAATATGTGTGTGTTTCTTCACTAACGCGTCCTTGTGTGTGTGTGTGTGTGTGTGTAGGGACCTCGTGGTTTGCTCGGACCCAAGGGTCCTCCTGGAATCTCTGGACCTCCTGTGAGTGCAAAAATGTTCAAACTGCATTGTTCCACTGTTGTTTTGGCAGCGCTGTTTAACCGCTGAACATCCACAGCACCTCCCGAAACAACACTGAAAGACGGGGATGTCCAGAAATGTAAAAATGATCATGTACCGTTCCAACAGTCGCCTCAAAACACCAAGTATCACCCAGGATTCAAGCAGCCAAATCCACAGGATCCATTTGACATCCACACATTATATTTACATGTAGAGTGGTAGAGCTCTTTTGTCTCTCAATGTTTGTCTTTCACTAAACTTGTAAACCTTCAAAATCTGAACCAAATTGAGTCCTAAGTAGATTTTCAACCTACAAGGAATTTGCTCTGGTGTTTGGTGCATTAGGAAGATAGTAAGTAGAAAAATACAGGCAGAAAATAAAGCAAATTCTAATGTACAAGAGAAAAAAGTGGAAAAAAAACTATAAAATAAATTAAATGTATAAAAATGAATGTACAATATATTAAAGAAAATATGAAAATATGTGACATGCATCACAGACATGAATCTGTATAAATAGGCAGAGTTCCTCTTTGAGCAGATCTAAAGATACACATTTAGATATCAGGGTTTTCAACCTTGTGTTTTTGTTTTCTCATTGTTGACGTTGTCTTTATTTGTCCTCTCTTCCTCTCAGGGTGTGCGAGGAAACGACGGGCCCTATGGTCCCAAAGGAAACTTGGTCAGTGTCACTTCTAGTTACACTCTCAACCTTATTATTAAGCTTTTGAATCAGAAGAGAATTTGTAGCATAACTTGCTGTGATGACACCAAATCTGTGATTCTCTCTTCCTCATGTCTCCTTCTCTGTGATCTTCAGGGTCCCCAAGGAGAACCAGGACCTCCAGGTCAGCAGGGAACCCCAGGAACTCAGGTGAGACAGAGGAATCGTCGTCATTATCGAATACATGTGACTCTTTCACCACTAAGCTGTGTGACAAAGTGCAAAGACGTGCTTACACAAAGGAAACTGTCATATTAAACATGTGGATTTATTCCATTCATGACTCTGATGTTTAATTAATTTTTTTTTCTTATGCAGGGAATGGCAGGACCTCAGGGAGCCCTTGGACCTCCAGGAGAGAAAGTAAGAAAGTCGTTCTGTCCTAAAAAGATACAGGAAGTTAATGTGAACATGCTCCGCAAAGCATTGTAAAAATGTAGTGGAGTAGAAAGCACAGATCTGGCCCCTGATCAGTGCAACTACTTTACGATCTGTGTGGATGAGAGACATTATCGTCCATGTGTTGGTGGTGCTTGTCGAAGCCACTGTCTGGATGTGGAGTAGAGCTTTCTGAGATACATTTGGATTTCTGATCAGCGAACAAACTTTATCCAGATATCAGACATTTGAAGTAGATATCGTTCATGGCTTCTTCTGTCCACTAAATGATGTCACTCACCTTGTCTTCCTGTCCATCAGGGTCCCACAGGAAAACCAGGTCTGCCAGGAATGCCCGGTGCTGACGGACCTCCTGTACGTTTGTCTCTCCCTTTATCTTTTAAATAAATATAAATCTATGAATTAAGTTGAATCCACCAGCGCAGGACGTCTTTATGAAGCTTGAGCTTTCTGTCATCTCTTCTCAGGGTCACCCAGGGAAGGAGGGGCCTGCTGGCACCAAAGGAAATCATGTGGGTGTCAATCATAACACCATCACAGCATGTCACCTCCATCTGACAAACACAATTCAACAATTACATTTGACTCTAAGACTCTAAAACCGAAATAAATAGATTCAAATGCATATCCAGAGTAAAGTCTTGGTGCAGTTACTTAAATTGTGTTGTGTCTATTTTGCAAAATATTTATTGTGTTGTTAACTGGTCCTTCTTCTTTTGACCTTCTCCAGGGTCCCAACGGTCCTCAGGGTGCTATCGGCTATCCTGGCCCTCGTGGCATCAAGGTTGGTGCAGTTCATCTTTACAGAGAGCAAATACAAAATGACCTCGCAAACACAAGACTTTGGAAATTCTTTGGAGTACCATTGTCCTGATTATTGAATCCTTTGATTGCAGGGAGGACAGGGAATTCGTGGCCTGAAGGGACACAAGGGAGAGAAGGTAAGTGATACACGTCTCTCACTTTGGAAATAATGTCCCACAATGACGATTGATGCACAGTAGAAAAATGTTCCTTTCAATAACAAGGTTCATATTTTCTTTTGCTGCATGTTTATATATATTTTTTACGGTTATTTGTGTTTCTAGGGAGAAGATGGTTTCCCTGGAGTTAAAGGAGATTTTGGCTCCAAGGGAGAGAGGGTAAGATGGAGTAACCGATTGGTTCATTGGTTCGTTCATGTAACGATGAATTGATCTTTAGATATTACTCTTGCTATGTTGTGTTGATTATTTCTGACGGCTGAGCTTTTGTTCTGTGTGCTGCTGACAGGGAGAGCTTGGAGTACCAGGACCCAGAGGAGAGGACGGTCCAGAGGGGCCAAAGGGTCGTGTCGGACCCCCTGGTGAGATCGGACCACTCGGACTTGTTGGAGAGAAGGTACGACACGTTGAGCACGGACGAGATAACATGAACTGCTCTTTGCAACATG
The DNA here is from genome assembly GCF_009819705.1 of Hippoglossus hippoglossus. Classification (NCBI taxonomy): domain Eukaryota; kingdom Metazoa; phylum Chordata; class Actinopteri; order Pleuronectiformes; family Pleuronectidae; genus Hippoglossus; species Hippoglossus hippoglossus. The sequence goes on from NC_047161.1 coordinate 1,927,613, forward strand.
AGATCAGCTCCCGATGTTCTGAGCAGCGTCGTTTGCTGTTTAAACTGAAAATTAAGATGATATCCATTAATTTCTTACGATATTTTTCATTTCCTTTAAATCAAGGGAAGGCCTCTTTGTTATAATACGTTTGGCAAGGAAATGTCATCGTGCTGCCCTCTTGTGGTTGTTTGTACATTTGGTGAAACAGATTTTAAGATTGTACCAAAAGTATATTTGAATGAAGAATGTCCACGGCTGCCTTACACTCAGTTCATTGCATTTTAATGTGATTGTAATAAAATATCATCTCGTATTACAGAATATAATCATCATTATTGGCAGTTCTTAATACAAACTTCTGTGGAAACGTCAGTAATCTTTAAGCAAAATGGCATCTGTGTGATTCAGGTTATTAATGATGTGATCATGTGATTCCAGGGTAAACTTGGTGTACCTGGACTCCCTGGATATCCTGGAAGACAAGGACCTAAGGTGAGAGAGACACCTGGCTCGTCTATTCACTGTCTGCATCTCCGTCCTCGTCCTGGTGTAAAACTGTGCTGATGTTGATTTGGTTTGTTTAGGGATCCCTCGGATTCCCAGGTTTCCCTGGTTCAAACGGCGAGAAGGGAACAAGGGTGAGTCGGCAGTTTTTGATTAAAGCTATACAAGTTCTCACAGTGATACAGACTCTTTATCTAGACTGAAGTCTTGAGACTCTTGAGCCTGTAATTATTCTTGTTGTATTTTTCAGGGTCTTTCTGGCAAAGCAGGACCAAGAGGACAAAGAGGACCAACGGTAAATTTCACTCTTTGAACTTTTGAACGTTTTGTTTCTGCTGTGATTTGATGTGACCCAAAGTCTGTAGAAAAACATGTATGAAAAAGCAAAGTGCTTTGATCGCCCCCTGGTGGTTTGCTACAGGACAGGTCATAAACCCTGCCTCCTCCATGTTAGCATCTGGGACATGGTCTAAACAAAAATATATTTTCCCCTCGATGGTTTCTTTCATTTTAGGTCGTTCTTATCACACTGATGTATCTTCAAGTGTTCGTGTTCATAATTAGTTATCTGACAGAAACGGGTGAAGACACTGATCTCTACTGCACAGGCTCCAAATGACGTCATCGCTGCAAGATGGCAGAGTTCTTATCCGTGATATTTGGGCTTAATTTCTGGATAGTAGGAGGAAATAGAGATGTGTCATAAACTGTAGTGACAGAGAGCGTCACATTTAATTGCTCCTGACTGACGAAGGCTTTTCTCTGCTTGTGACCATCAGGGCCCCAGAGGGCAGAGAGGACCGAGGGGCGCCACCGGGAAATCAGGAGCAAAGGTTTGTCCACACCTTTCATTTTTAAATGATCTAATAATTTCACAGAAAATTATTATCTTTAGAAAATTATTCTCTATATATTTAGATGTAGAAATGAGTATTTATACATTCTGTTTATTAAGTGTCATGTTCATTTTTTATTTCCTAGGGAACCTCAGGAAGCGATGGCCCATCAGGTCCTCTCGGAGAGAGGGTAAGCTCTTCATTTTCACTCCCTGAGATCATTTCCTGTTTGTGTTGTGGGCGTCATATATAACATGTTCATAAGACTGTTTGATGACGTTATATGTTGTGATTATATCGTGTGTTGTTGTCTCACCAGGGATTGCCCGGGCCCCAGGGAGCCAACGGTTTCCCCGGACCAAAGGGACCTCCCGTAAGAAAACCCTCTAACTCCAGTTATATTTTATTGACTGTATCCGTTTGATGTGGAATCACTTGGCTGTTAATCATTCGTGTTTATAGGGAAAACTGTCTTAAAGTAGAGATAATCATTAATTGATATTTGATGTTTCCTCACAGGGACCACCAGGAAAGGATGGGCTGCCTGGACACCCTGGGCAGAGAGGAGAAGTTGTACGTTTAATATATTTATTTTTAATATTTATGGTTTATTGTCTTTTTATTGATCAATTATTCACATGTTCAAACAATTTATACAATTTCTTTTTCCTTTTAAACAGATGCAAAAATAATAGAATAGATAAATAAGGATCCCATAAAGTGTACAAGGCAGAAGGATATGTCTATATACAATTAATCCATATTATAGATTTCTGGTATCTGTCCAATGTTGACATCATGTATTCCCTCTACAATTTCTTAACACACAAAACACAAAAGTTTATTTATTTTTATGCTCCTCTACCTGTAACCTGATAACTCTCGTCCCTGTGTTTTACTTTTTACTTCCATTTGCAGACATTTTGATAAGAAAATGAGGCAGGTTGGTTTTAAGAGAAATCAGGGGGAAATAAATATGCACCTGACACACTTTCCTTATATCTAATCCAAGCAAAGACTTCACGGTCACAGTAATCTCTAATAACTGAGTTTATCTCCTGCAGGGTTTCCAAGGTAAGATGGGTCCACCTGGGCCTCCTGGAGTCGTTGGACCTCAGGTGAGTTACATAAACTCAGTTCACAAGTTTGTAATACGACAAATCAGCTGGTTTTCAACACAACACCACAACCTGTTCCTCTTTTTGTTTTTTCTTTTTCTCTACACAACCTATCAATTCCCTTTGTTTCCTCTTTCCTCTGCCAACATCCTCGTCTCCTCTCTTTCTCTCCATCTCCATCTGTTTCTCCGTCCTCCCAGGGTCCATCAGGAGAGACGGGCCCCTTGGGCGAGCGCGGCCATCCCGGACCCCCGGGTCCACCTGGAGAGCAGGGACTTTCTGGTCCCTCAGGAAAGGAGGGCACCAAGGGAGACTCTGGACCCCCAGGAGGCCCCGGAAAAGATGGGCCCTCAGGACTGAGAGGCTTCCCCGGTGAGAGAGGACTTCCTGGAACCCCTGTGAGTATGACCTAAACAAAAGTAAACACAGTGTAGATTATCAGGCTGATACTTAAGATAAGATCAATAATTTGACTTATGCCTAAAACATTTTTGTCTTTTTTTGCAGGGAGGTGGAGGACTGAAGGGAAGTGAAGGACCTGCCGGACCTCCTGGACCTGCTGTAAGTCTCAAACCCAATGAACGATTCATTCTCAAAATTAGAACATCACTCAGTAGAGTTCTTACGTGATTCCCAGATCTGCCTGTTTTTACAAAGTTCTTTCTTGGCCCATGTCACATCCTCGTTTCGTGGAAATCTGTTCTGTAGTTTTTGCGTAATCGTAACAAATGGACTGAGGTGAAAACATAAATATCTCAAGACACAGACACACAACTAGTTCTATCTGACTTGGATCAGCATCAACCTTTGTGTTTGTTTCTGCCTATAAATCTCTATTTTTTCAAATGTTTGAATATTTCATGATCAAATCATTTCACAGTAACAGTTTGACACTGTACTTCTGTAAAGAGAATCATTAACAACGTCTGTCTTTATGATGCTGTACCTTTGCAGGGGTCTCCTGGTGAGAGGGGACAAGCTGGTACTGCTGGACCTGTAGGACCTCCTGGCAGACCAGGCCCTCAGGGGCCACCTGGACCCTCTGGAGAGAAGGGAGTTCCTGTGAGTACTCTGGAGAGTTTTCACTTTCTCCATCCAGCTTAAGAAACAAAAACATCAACTCTTAATGCTGCTCTTTCTCCTGTTAAGGGCGAGAAAGGACCTATTGGATCGGCAGGTCGTGACGGAGTGCAGGGCCCCGTGGGTCTGCCTGGCCCTGCCGGACCACCTGGAGTACCCGGAGAGGACGGAGACAAGGTCAGTAACTCGAAGAAGCAGCCATCCCTTTCAAAGCGTCCTTTTCAAAAGTCCGGTGGGGCTCAGTGTGGTTGCACAGTCGTGTGCGTCCACCCTGTCAGTATCAGCGCTTTGTTTCAAACTCTGCAGTGACGTGGATGTTTCCTTGTCGTTTCAGGGTGAGGTTGGAGAGCATGGTCAGAAGGGCGCCAAGGGAGGAAAGGGAGAACACGTGAGTAACGGAAATCAAACTGTTGGACGTATTTGCAATGGAAATAATCTGAATTAAATTTGTGAATGAAGTTGTTGGTTTGCTCACTGTTTTTTTTCTTTTGGCAGGGTCCTCCTGGTCCCCCTGGGCCGATGGGTCCCGTCGGTCAGCCTGGTCCTGCTGTAAGTTCAACTCTTTGACAGACAGTTTGCAGAACCAGTTGTTTGTTCCTGGTTGTGTACGGGCACTAAAAACCTGATAGAGAGCTTAACAAATAGGGAAATGTTCTCGTAAAGATACTTCACAGAACAGTCCTGCAAACATGACAGTTCAGACATCAAAGATTTCATCACTGGCTGAGTTTCAACAAACTTGTCATCACCATGTCTTTATTTCTGTTTGTCTCTCTGTGCTGCAGGGAGCTGATGGAGAGCTGGGACCCAGGGGCCAGCAGGGGCCTTTTGGAGCCAAAGGTGACGAAGGATCCAGAGGATTCCCAGGAGCCCCAGGACCCATCGGACTGCAGGTAAAAATATCTTTATTAAATTATTACACACATCATTTTCTTACCACCAGCCTTCTCCTGACGTGTTTTGACCTCATGGTTGTTTAGTTTCGTCTCAACATCTTGATTCTGTTTAATCAACATACAGCTTTTTAATATTGTCTTTACCTGCTGTTTATATATAATTTTCATTTTAATGCTGCTTTTATGTGAAACACTTTTTGCTGCATCTTCTGAATGACGTGTGCCATAAAAATAAAGTTTATTCTTATTATTATTATTATTGAATATTAACATGACGTTTTGAGCTCCTGTGCTAAGTTGCTAAATCAAACTGGTTCTTTGTGTAACTGTTGCCTTCGTCCTGCAGGGATTGCCGGGACCATCAGGTGAGAAGGGAGAGACGGGAGACGTTGGACCTCTGGTGAGTTTCAGAAATACATTGTTACCATGACGCCCAGTTCAGTGACTCCTTTTTACACTGATAAAATTCATAAATGATGATAAAACCTGTTTGTTTTTCCAGGGTCCTCCAGGCCCTCCAGGACCCCGCGGCCCTGCTGGACCCAACGGTGCTGATGTGAGTGTTTCTGTAGAACTGTTAGTGCACTGATGCAGCACCGACTGTGAGTGGTAACGTTTTAAATGAGACTAAAAGAGTGAAATTCTGTACGAAATCCCACAACATCGCTGTGGTTTCTTTTTGAGATTGAATCAAGTAAAATTTATGCAGGTAGACTTGTAGACTACATAAGTAAAAAAGTAAAATAGCTCTTTTTTGGGTGATAACAACCGTTTTGACCGACATGACCAAACTTTTTTTTGTTTGAAATGTCTTTGTATGTGTTTTTCAGGGTCCTCAAGGTCCTCCTGGTGGTTTGGGTAACCCTGGAGCCATTGGAGAGAAGGTTCGGAGATTAAAGTGATATTTCAGCATGGAAATAAAAGAAAGGGAAAACTGAATTCAATCAACTTGTGTCGTGAACTAATAGAAGCTCTGTTTGTCCTGCAGGGAGAGTCTGGTGAGACTGGACCACCTGGAATTGGCGGAGAACCTGGAAAGAAGGTGAGTGTGATTGTCTTTAGACATCAGGAGTCTGAACCTTCACTGACCTTCAGGAGCATCTGTTAATAACATGTCCTCCTGCCGCAGGGTCCTCGTGGAGAGCGCGGAGAGAAGGGAGAGGGCGGACAATCTGGAACTGCTGGACCTGCTGGAGGACGAGGACGACCTGGAGACGACGGACCCAAAGGAAACCCGGTAAGACACCCACAGAGAGACGAGCACCAACAAACACACACACAGTGACATCGGTTCACAGATCGATGACTGTTGACTTCTCTGCAGAACGAACATGTGAATTCCTCTTTAAATGTCCTCTTTCTCTTTAACCTCAGGGTCCTGTTGGTTTCCCTGGTGATCCCGGACCGCCTGGTGAGCTGGGACCCAGAGTGAGTATCTTTTTTTTAATAATTAATATTATCATATTCAAGTAATGTTTTCTGTGGCTGCACATGTCGTCTCTAAAACCTTAACTCTGCTCTGATTTACTTCAGGGTCAAGATGGCGCCAAGGGAGAGAGAGGAGAAGATGGCGAAGCTGGAGAATCTGTAAGTCAAAGACGCAGTAATGCAGACATGTGAATGAAGTATTTAAAAAAGCCTGATTCATTCTCTCTGCCTCTTACTGCAGGGCTCCCCTGGACCTCCTGGTGAGAACGGATCTACCGGCCCCCTAGGAAAGAGGGTAAGGTCACCGTCCTCATCTGGCACTACTTCCACATATACGTCACATCAGCCGTCTAAATGCATCCTCCGATTTAGCTTCTTCTCTGCAGTGTAGTAGATCAAATCAGCTGAATGTTGCAGCGTAAAACCTGTTCTGTTTTTACTCTGGCAGGTGAAATGAGAGGAAATGTTTTATTTGACAAATATTCGTTTTGCATCATCAGTGCAGCAGTTATTCAGGAGGTAGTTAATCAGAAGTGCAGACAGTGACGTTGTTTTAAGTTTGGATTCCCCGTTTTGGATATTTGTTGTGCCGACATAATGCTCTGACCTTGTAGTGATCCTTCTCACTTCACTTCACAGGGTCCTGCTGGAACGAGAGGACCAGAGGGACGTCAGGGAGAGAAGGGAACCAAGGTGAGTTTTCTTAGCTCCCTGTGGTTCTAAACTCAAAGCAGACAGTTCAACCAATACTTCATGATTTCTGTGGGGTCTTAAGGAGTCTAAAAATGTAATAATCTGAATTTTAGGCCTTGAAAAGTCTTGAATATGTCAAATTATAGGTCTTGAACACATTTAGGTTGGTCTTAATGTTCATTTAAGGCTATTTCTGTCTTTTTAAGATAAATATTGTGGCGGATTGTAATGTGTTGTAGTTCTTTCTCAATGCTACAGACATTAATATGCAGTAATAAAAATACAAACAAGAACAACATGCAACTGATAACTGGTCGTCCACAAGCCCTCCGATCACTCGGCTTGTCTGTTTGAGACACTTTGATACTGTCTCTGTAGTCTGAGAGATAATGTTCATGTTCTATTTATGCGGAAGTGAACGGAACTTTAGGACTCTGATATTTATTTCTGTCACGTAACATAAATCTTACATTTTATTCACTATGGTCTTAAAAGGTCTGCAGAACCTGCAGGAGCCCTGCACTCAGATAGTGAGGATAATTGTTGTAATGAATCATTTCCATTACTTTACAGTACAAACTCCTTTTATTCTCAATAATCTGAGTTTATGTTTCTGTCAGTGGCAAATTGTAAAACTTTATCACATAATTAATCAAAAACATTTGAATCCTGTTTCTCCTCATCGTCATTCACAGGGAGACTCAGGTGCTGTTGGCCCACCAGGAAAAACCGGCCCCGTTGGCCCCCAGGGGCCAGCAGGAAAACCAGGAACAGAAGGTCTCCGAGGACTCCCAGGATCAGTGGTAAAATAATAATACATTTTATTTCATGGTGCCTTTATAGACATAATTATACACATCAACACATGAATAATTAAAATAAAACCAAGAGTTAAAATCAGATTAGGAGACAAAGACATATGTGACACAAGAGTGACGAGGAGTAACACAAAGCTTTTGAATTATTTTTCTATTTGTTAATGCAGCAGATAAATAATACAATATTCAGCTTGTGTGTTCGACGTGTGTTTGATGGTGTTATTGATGAATCTGTGTTTCAGGGGGAACAAGGATCTCCAGGACTTGCTGGACAGAAAGGTCCACCTGGACCCCTGGTGAGATAACATCACCTTTTCTTTTTCATGTATTCTTTTACTCAGCAGCTTATTCCTCCTGCTCCCTTATCCTTCAATCATCCACCTGTCCTCCTCCATCTCTCTCCACATGTTCACATCTTCTTCTTCTCTCCCTTCTCTTCTCATCCTCCTCCTGCAGGGACCTCCTGGTTTGCCAGGTCTGCGTGGAGACCCCGGTGCAAAGGGAGAGAAGGGACACCCAGGTCTTATCGGCCTCATCGGACCCCCAGGCGAGCAGGGAGAGAAGGGAGACCGAGGTCATTCCGGGCCTCAGGGATCCTCCGGAACCAAAGGAGAGACTGTGAGTCCTGCAACCTCTGTCACATGTCAGACTCGTCTGCTGTCAGTCACATTCATGTCGAGATTCCTGTGTATTTTCATGTCTCATATGTTGTTCTAGGGAATGACCGGAGGCTCCGGACCCCTCGGCCCTGCTGGTCCTCCTGGTCTGCCTGTGAGTGAACTTCGATACACTGCCCCACTTCCCTCTTCCTCTGGATCCCATCATGTTTTTCAGCTTCATGCTAAATATTTAAAATGGTAAAACAAAGGAGGATGATCACCATTGAAATACAACTAAAGCCTCGTATCTTTTCCAGGGTCCTCAAGGTATCAAGGGAGCTAAGGGTTCTTCTGTGAGTATATTTTAAAAGCCACAATGTGATTGACATTGTTCATGAATAATTCACCGACTTTGATTTAATGCTATAATGCTTTTCTTCCAGGGAGGAGCTGGTCCAAAGGGAGAAAAGGGTGTACAGGGACCTCCTGGATCTCCTGTGAGTGATTCTTTGTGAAAATGTCAGGATTTATCATTTGAATTCCTCTACGCTCACTCTTGCACCTCATTGATGATTCCATTGTAAACTTGCTTGCCAGGGCCCACCAGGCGAGGTCATTCAGCCCCTGCCCATCCAGAGGAGTCCCAAGTCCAAGCGCTCCATCGACGCCAGCCAGCTGCTCCCCGAGTCCGACCCCGACATGCCTGCGTCTGACGCCGCTGGCACTGAGTTCCTGATGGGCAGTGAAGGCATGGAGGAGATCTTCGGCTCGCTCAACTCACTTCGCCAGGAGATCGAGACCATGCGTTTCCCTCTGGGCACCCAGGACAGCCCTGCCCGCACCTGCCAGGACCTGCACCTCAGCCAGCCAGACCTCAAAGACGGTAACGGACTCAACCCAGAAATGTACCGTCATGAAGATGAGGCTGATCCCTTCATTGATTCATGCAAATTACAGACAACAACCAAGAACATAAACTGAAAGAACTAATACATAAAAAGGGGAAATTAAAATTTCAATAAAAACTAATGTTCCCACCTTGCTTTGTCTCTGTCTCCCTCTGCAGGAGAGTACTGGATCGACCCCAACCAGGGCTGCTCCAGAGACTCCTTCAAGGTCTTCTGTAATTTCACCAACGGAGCAGAGACGTGTCTGTATCCCAGCAAGACCATCAACACGGTCAGTCCAACAAATCAGCAGCAAAATAAATCTATTAAATCTAACATTTCAGGGTTAGAACTGGATAACTGAATCGGGTTTGCAGCTTCTGATTTCCCACTTTGACGATGATAATTTCACTCGGTAGAGCTGATACCTGCGCCAAGGCCCAACTGTCCCCTTCACTTCAATCAGGCCGCAGCACATCACACACACAGATACCAGTCCCATTAATGTGCCGGTTTTTATCGAATCGGATTCGGATCCACATCACATCCCTCCACCAGGGGTGAAAACATAACCTCCTTGGCTGAGATCATAACCTGATGAGATGTTGGTTCAGAAAGTTGTTTTTAGTTATTGGTGCAAAAATCCACATATCAAACTAAACCCATGTGACTTGGACATTTGTGTTTGCAGGTGAAGATGAGCTCCTGGGACAAGGAGACTCCAGGATCCTGGTACAGTCAGTTCTCCACTGGTACTAAGGTTAGAACCCCCGACACTTTGAGTTTATTTTTAGTCCATTCTACTTAAATATTTTCTCACTTTATGTTTATTCTGCATATTTTTCCTCCCGCTCTTTCCTCGTCCTCGTAGTTCTCCTACGTGGACTCTAACGGCGAGCGGGTGGGTGTGGTCCAGCTGGGCTTCCTGCGTCTCCTGAGTGTCCAGGCCCACCAGAACGTCACGTACCACTGCCACCGCTCCGTGGCCTGGGCCGACCAGAGCGCCAATAACAACTACGACCGGGCGCTGCACCTGAAGGGCGCCAACGAGGAGGAGCTGAGCTACGAGACCAACCCTTACATCAAAGCCTTGATCGACGGCTGTTCTGTGAGTTCACACACACACACACACTGATTCTGTCACAGGCTATTGAGACATGACGGCTCCACTAAAAGTGAAGCCAAAACCTCTACCTCGCCTCCTGGTGGCTGGCTGCAGTATAGGTCATTAACCGAGCCTCCTTCATGTGACATGAACCAAACTAAAAAGTAAAAGTAAAATCCTTTGTTCACATTCTGATTTCTGACATGTGTCTCGTCTCTGTGTCGCCCCCTGCAGTATCGTAAGGGCTTTGACAGGACAGTCCTGGAGATCAACACACCACAGGTGGAGCATCTCCCTCTGCTGGACATCAAGGTGTCAGACTTTGGGGAGAGCAACCAGCAGTTTGGATTTGAAGTGGGACCTGTTTGTTTCCAAGGCTAAAAACACACATACACACACACAAACACACCATGCAGACGTACACATACATGCACTTAGAGACACAGTTATATATAAAAACACACACGCCCAGTAATTTGTAAATTAACTTGTAAATGATATGAAACACACACAGACACACACACACACACACACACAGATGCTGTTGTGAGACACACTCACGTACGTGCCTGGGGAAAGCAACATCCTCCCAACAAATAATGGACGTCAAAATAAAAAGTAAAGAGGAGAGAAATAAAATAAAAAACTTGTGAAGAGGAGACCATCGCACACGTCGGCGAGAAAGGAAGAAAAACCCGGAGAGAGTAAAACAGTGTTTTCTTTCCCAGCAGCGACGGGGGCCGGCATGAGGCCTGTCGGCAACTTGTCTCCGATCGCCCTCTCACTCGTCTCTCCTTCCCGCTGTCTCTCTCTCTTTTTTTTTTCGCCCCCCCACTCACCTCACCTGCTCTACCTCCCCCCTCCTCCTCCTCCCCCCCGCCACAAAAAGGGTCACGTTTAGACATCATTTTGATTTTTGTACAAACACATCCACACTGCGAGCAGCGTGTTTGACGGTCGCTCTCTTCGTGTCGTGGTTCCTGGTTTTGTCGTTTATTCTGTTCATAATGAGAATTGAACGTTTTTTCGAAATCAACTTCTTTGCATTTGCAAACCGGAACCTTCTGCTCGTGAACCAAGACTCAGATCTGAAACCCTCTGACGGGACAAGGGCGGCCGGTGCCACCTCTAACGTCTCCGGTCGTCTCGTCCTGCAGTGACCTGTCAATCACGTTGCTCACATTGTGACTCTCAGCTTTTACGCTCTCACGACAAAATGAACCAAAGAATTAACGCCACCAGTTTCCACCCAGAGTAAAAAGAGGGAACCAGCAGCTTCTGTTTTTGTTTAAACTGCCACCGAGTGAATCTGTTGCTGTTTTCCACTCAGTTTGATTAGAAATGTGATTCACAGCTCAAACTGATGATTAGAGTGAAGAGGAATCTTTCTGGTGTGATGCAGTGAGGTCAACGTGAGGACGCAGGATTTGTTCTTTAATTAACTGGACCCTCTGTCCTCGGCCCTGAGAGCAGCAGAAACTGAATTTGTTTACAATCCGTGTTCAGATGTGTCGATACCTAAAGAGCAGTGAATTTTAAAGCCATCGTTTTGATAAACCTGACGCTGTTGTACTTGCCTGTTAGTGTTGTCTTCTTAAAAGGGCTGATTCTTCACCGTCTGGACACTTTGATGATTGTTTTCCATCCAGAAGACATTTTCTCACTTTTGCAGCACAGAACATCATCAGGGTTTAAACATGTCACCGGGATTTGAACGTTCCCTCCTTCTCTCTTTTATTTACCTGCAGCAGTGAATAAAATACAAGCTTTACTGAAAGAAGCTAATTGTGGCAAGGAGCTAATTATACCAAAGTTTGAGTATTCACTACGAGTCCTCCATCGTCTTTAGTCTCTTTTAAGATTTCATGAAGCTTCTTACTGGGGAAAATGTGCATTACATTCCATTTGTACAGAAATAGTGATATTCTATTGTATTTATTTAAAACAAACAGGGTGCTTTGAGATTTAAAAAAGAAACAAGAACCTCCAGATATTCCAGTCAAATCTGGTATATTTCATTTGTATTTATTTCCTGTAGCTGACGCTTGAAGGTCAAGTGACGCGTACATGTCGAACTCACTGCCAGCCTGAGTTACGGTGCTTCTGTTCTCGCCCTGTCCAAACTCCTTGTGTACAACCAAACAATCTGTGGCCATATTTTATTGTAATATCCCTTTTTTAGTGTTTTCATCAACTGTACTGTGCTGTTCAATTTTGCTTCCACTGTAATGATTAAATGGTGACTCTCCAGTTCTGTCACACTTCCTTGTCGTTGCTACTTGACCTTTGTTTGGGGTTTTTTTGGTTTCGGGCTCAGGTTCTTGCTTCGCCGAGCTTTAATAGGCAGATACAGTTTGATTAGTCCTTAATTAATTAATTGATCCTGAAGTTTCTGTGTGAGACCACAGCGAGAAGGAGAAAGGTTGTGAGAGGGAGGGGGCAACTCTGTCAGCACCACGGGAGTAAACCTGAATCAGATTATTGTTTGTAAGAATAAAGTGGCTGAGGGGCGATATCATACTAAGGGTCTGGATTTATTTGTTTTTTTAATGTGTTTGTTTTTTGAAGTATAACAGGGAAATGGGGCGGGTTGGCCAAAGCTTAAAAATAAAGAAATCTGTCCTCAAGATTCTCCGGAGAGAACGACCTCGACTCTTTTTTGTTTTTATTGTGTTGAGGACAAACAACATTAAATGAAAATGGTGCTGAAAAGGGAAAAAAGTATTATTTTGAAATGTGTGTAAGTAATTTTTTTTCAAAATTCCTGTTTCTGTAATATATAATCTTTTTAAAAAGAGCTGCTTGACTCTTGTTTTTCTTCTCGTCAGTACGTTGTCTTACTGCAGATGGCCCCAAGGCTGCGCTGTTTCTCATTTGGATAGGATGTGGATGTATTGGCTAATAATCATTATTTTACATTGATAATTAATGCAAATTTTAAATACGCAGTTTCCTTTCTGTTGTTCTTCTATTATAAAAAAACTGTTTGTGCCAAACTTGAAAAAGATACTGTTAGCGTGTGGTTAGCGTGTTAGCCTCCAGCTGTGTCACCGTAGAGATGCTCATGAATCAAATCTTTGTTTTGAGGTGATTTTAGACGATTTTACCTAAAATGTTTTTTAGGATTATTTATTTTATCCACTTGATAGTTTGCAACAGTAACTCAACACCAAAAAAAGACCTTGACATTTGCAGATTTCCAACTTTTATTTTTGCCGTTTTCATTTGAATCGTGGTTTGGTTGTGAGATTTGTGTTTCTACTGGCTTCGCACTAGCCATTAAAACAGCGACCTCTTGTGGCCAGTTTCAGCTTCTCCTCCAGCGGATTTCTGATCAGTTTCTCTGAACCGGAGACGGTGATTAACTTTACAGATTCAAATTAAAACCACAACACGACTTCCTCTACACAAACATCAGGTATTTATTAACACAAAAACAATCTTTACACTTTAGTGCATGATTTATAAAACACAGTCAACGGTGATCAAAGAGCCACAAACAGCAGAATCTCTTCCCTTTAATAATTAAATGAACTACGAAGGAACTCGCCTCCCATTGGTCTTCAGCAGCGTGACGGCCGTTTGATTCAGCCAATGAAAAGTCCACCTGACACAGAGACAGACATGAGTTGAGTTTTATCACATAACTTTTAACACGTGTTGAACATTATTTGCATATTTCAGCGTTTGTCGCTTGAATAAAAAGTCGACATATGTGTAACTTCTACTCAAGAGAAATCCAAAGTACACGTGTGTTTTTACAGGAGCAGCTCTGACAGTCACCTGTGACTTCGATGCTCGCGCCCGTGATGTAACGGGAGTCGTCGGAGGCTAGAAAGGCACAAACATCAGCGACCTCTGGAGGCAGGAGAGCAAAGACGAGTGAGGATGGAAACGGAGCAATTCAGATAAACAGGGACAATCCACAAGTGGAGGAAGATGAGGAGCATCATGGAGTGAAGAGGGAGGAATTTATAACCTTCCACTTACACTTCAAGTGTTTAAGTGTTTTGTGTCCACTAAGAAAATATTTGAGCTGGTTCATCTTTTTAAAAATCCTGGTATTAAAGTTTGAAGTTTTATAGAACTTAGAACCGTAAATATCTTGTACGATGTATATTGACCAATGAAATCTAATCAATTAATAAAGTCAGAGTGACAACTGACAAAATGTGAAGGAATTCCCTAAAGGCAGAGTTGAGACGAGATGTTTTCTGACCTTGAACCTTTTACTACTAAAATCTAATCAGTTGATCTGTGAGTCGAACATTTGTGTAAATTTGACACACACATAAATACAAGCCGGGACCGAAACTCATAATAAAACATACTCAAGATAAGACACGTGTTAAAAGTGTTGTTCTATGGAAACTTTAAACATCTTAACAAAGAGATGAAACGTATCAACGATGCAGAACTTCACCGACCTGCAGGTTCGCCCATTCTTCCCATGGGCACCAGAGATTTCATCTGAAACACAGGATGTCACTTTGTGGATTCAGTCGAGAATCAAGAGTTTATATGAATCATCGTTTAGAACAACGTCCACATGACGCATTTGTTGCAGAATTTAAAGCGACAGTTGCGTCTCGTGGAGGTTTGAGCTCAGTGACATTCTATCAAATGTCATTAACAGTTAAACCTTATTATGATTGTATGTTTAACTGTTACACACTGAGTTTTCTCTGGTAGATGAAGTATTTCTGAACCTGTGAGTATCGTGTACCTTGGTAATAACCTTCTCCGGAACCTTATCCGTCATCGGCGTTGATATGAACCCCGGCAGCACACAGTTACACCGAATCCCAAACCTGCAGACATGAGAGGCAGATGGAAATGACCCAGTCTGCTGTGTGTGTGGACGTGTTGTTGTCTTCTCACCTGCTCAGCTCTTTGGCTGCAGTTCTGGTTAAACCTTCCACTCCGGATTTAGAGGCGGCATAATTTGCCTGTCCAATGTTTCCCACCTAAAAAGGAAAATACAAAACACAACAAACTTCATCTTTTGACAGTTGGAAAAATGTCCATGACCACAGTTTATATTTCTGCTTTTCTGCACAAAAGCCTTTAAGTTTCAGATGATTACTGAAAATGTGAGAAGGTGAGGATGAGCCCTCAGGCTGGAGTCTCACCTTTCCCACGATGCTGCCGACAGTAACCAAGGATCCTTTGGTTGCTCCACAGGCCACCAGAGCCTGAGCGACGGCCTGTGTGACCAAGAACGAACCCTGAGAGACGTGAAAGCAAAGTTTGCTTCAACCTGTTCTGTCAGAAAACAGCTTTAAATCATTTTCTCTAAATTCTCTGACTTTACAGAATCAAACACTTTTGTTATCGAGCCTGTTCTCGTCCTCGATGGAGGGACTTCAGAGCAGCCACAGATACGCACCTTCAGGTTGACCTGGATGACTTTGTCGAACTGCTCCTCCGTCATGTTGAGCAGGAAGTCGTCCTGGGTGATGCCGGCTGCGTTCACACACACCGAGGGAGGCTGGAAGAAACGAGTCTGCAGAGCAAGAGCAGGACAAAAAGAAAGAAGGAAAACAAGTGGGATTTCATAGACACAGTTTAACACTCACTCACACTCACACACACACACACACACACACACACACACACACACACACACACACCTGTATACTTGTGATCAGCTTCGTTACGCTCTCTTTCGACGAGACGTCCACCACAGCCGCCATGTGACCCTGCCCTCTGAGGCCTCTCTGCAGGCTGCCCAGCGTCTCATTGGCCGTCTCCTCACTGATGTCAGCGACCACCACGGAGGCGCCCTCAGAGGCCAAGCGCTGGCACACCGCGCGTCCGATCCCGCTGCCTCCGCCTGGGGGAGAGGAGAACAGAACGTTCTTTAACATGATGAGATTTGAGGCGTTTTATCAACATTTTCCTTGATTTCTCAGAGAATATTTCTACATCATGTTTATGAGAATGATCTGCTGTCTTTGACTTTTCATTTTGTAATTGAATCATTTTCTGTCTTTTGTATTAAATCACAATGTACGACTTTGCTTTTTGTCTTTAAAGTTTGGTTTTCTTGTTTTTAATTTGTCCTCATTGTAACGGTACCGTTTTGAAAAGTGATATATATAAAAAGGAGAATTATTATTATAATCATCATCATACATTATTATTATTTCAGCCATTTTTACACAAAACGACAAACCAAATAAAACCACAATACAAACATCTGATTATTGATTAAATTAATAATTAATCGAAGTTTAAGTTTAATTCTGCTGTTTTTACTTCACTTAACTTCCAGTTTTTCAGCCTTGATTCGTGTCGTTAAGTTTAAAACTGATCTTATATAAAATATAAGGATAATGAATCAGGAAGGTTTAACTTCCGGAAACCAAAAGTTCACAAACTAAAACTAAACAAACTGCAGCAAAGTTCCACAACAAATCCTCAGGTGTCATTTAAACTCGGTTGAACTGGTGAAGTTGATGTAAATAAAAAGATTGAAAACACATCATTCAAACAGAAACAGGACATCGACACGTGTTCTCTGTATATTCGTCTAAAAACATTAGAAAGTGTGTTAAAGTATAAATGTACCGGTGACCAGAGTCAGCCTCGACACGAGTCTCACAGCGGCCGCCATGATGGAGTCCTGTCGTGTTGTTGTAGTTTCCGGTTTGTCCACTTGAGGGCACCAAAACACCGAGTGTTTGATTTCATTTCCGGTTCCGCTAACGAATCACGAGTCTTTCAATGTTTATAAATATGAAGCTGTTGGATCTAAACTGTGGAAATGAACCGTCACGAATCATCTCCAGTTTACTGAGCCTCCGTTTACCGAGAATCACTCTGCGTCATCTCACGTCTGTCTATTGTTCATTTTTTATTTTGAAATCACTTATCGGAAGTATGTTCTTGCAGTATATCTAACTTGACACCAGTCGTGCAGTTCCTCACTGTCGCCGCTAGAGGGCAGAAATACCCACCGTCACATTTACACTCATGTCTGAACAGTTCAGTTGTAGTGACGCACTGTGACCACCAGAGGGCGATTATTGATCAAGTTAAAATAACAGACTACAACTACTTCCGGTATGCACTTTCAAACATAAAACTATTGTCCGTCTGAATAGCGCAAACCAGCTATAAACGAATTACTTTAAAGGGACAAAAAATACTTCACCCAAGTTAAAAATACCCATGTATACTTTTTAAAGGTTTAAAGGTTTATAAACCAGTACATTTTAACGAGTCTGATCACAACAGATTAAAGGTTCATAATAAGATAAAATAAGAT
This sequence comes from Hippoglossus hippoglossus, assembly GCF_009819705.1. Taxonomy (NCBI): domain Eukaryota; kingdom Metazoa; phylum Chordata; class Actinopteri; order Pleuronectiformes; family Pleuronectidae; genus Hippoglossus; species Hippoglossus hippoglossus. The sequence continues at coordinate 1,944,832 of NC_047161.1, forward strand.
AATCCTTATTAGTCCCACAATGGGGAAATTTACAGTTTTACAGCAGCAAGAGTCAAAAAAACATCAGCAAGTAATAAGTAACATGCAATACTTAAGTGTAAGGAATATAAAAATATATATAGAAATATAAAAACATGTGAATGTAATTAAACTATTATAAACAGTGTAAATAAAGAAGAAATATATGCAGTGTGAGGATATTTACAGTGAATGAATTGCACATGAACCGTTTATATTGCACAGACAGATGAATATAGCAAAGTGAATATTGCACAGCTGAGACTTAAAAATGTTAAAGTGCAGTCCATGATGGTGGTGAATGTAGTTTTAATAATAATTTGCTAAAACAGAGTTTTTTATAATTTCTTTATTATTTGTCGAGAAATTTATCATCAGGATAATGTTTAGCTTTCTATCAAACTCACAGTAAAGATTATTCTCAATACAGGTTTTGTTCTGTTCACTGCTCTTTTACTGTGATTAACACACAATTAAAAACGTTTTATTTGTGGTGTTATTTCTAAAAAGTATTTTAATTTTACTTTCAGTGTATAAAACATTTTGAAGAGTAATATTTATGTTATATTTCTGATTTCTTCATTGTCATTAAGCTTCTGTTTTCTTATTGTCTTTCATTGGATGGCTATTAGTTTAAATTAAATAAAGGTTTTTTATTAAAAGTTACAAGGATCAGAAATCTGCGGCTTTTACTTCACTTAACTTTCAGTTTTTCAGCCTCGATTCGTGTCGTTAAGTTTAAAACTGATCTTATATAAAATATAAGGATAATGAATCAGGAAGGTTTAACTTCCGGAAACCAAAAGTTCACAAACTAAAACTAAACAAACTGCAGCAAAGTTCCACAACAAAACCTCAGGTGTCATTTAAACTCGGTTGAACTGGTGAAGTTGATGTAAATAAAAAGATTGAAAACACATCATTCAAACAGAAACAGGACATCGACACGTGTTCTATGTATATTCGTCTAAAAACATTAGAAAGTGTGTTAAAGTATAAATGTACCGGTGACCAGAGTCAGCCTCGACACGAGTCTCACAGCGGCCGCCATGATGGAGTCCTGTCGTGTTGTTGTAGTTTCCGGTTTGTCCACTTGAGGGCACCAAAACACCGAGTGTTTGATTTCATTTCCGGTTCCGCTAACGAATCACGAGTCTTTCAATGTTTATAGATATGAAGCTGTTGGATCTAAACTGTGGAAATGAACCGTCACGAATCATCTCCAGTTTACTGAGGCTCCGTTTACCGAGAATCACTCTGCGTCATCTCACGTCTGTCTATGTTCATTTTTTATTTTGAAATCACTTATCGGAAGTATGTTCTTGCAGTATATCTAACTTGACACCAGTCGTGCAGTTCCTCACTGTCGCCGCTAGAGGGCAGAAATACCCACCGTCACATTTACACTCATGTCTGAACAGTTCAGTTGTAGTGACGCACTGTGACCACCAGAGGGCGATTTTTAATCAAGTTAAAACAACAGAATACAACTACTTCCGGTAAGCACTTTCAAAAATAAAACTAGTGTCTGAACAGTTCAGTTGTAGTGACGCACTGTGACCACCAGAGGGCGATTATTGATCAAGTTAAAATAACAGACTACAACTACTTCCGGTATGCACTTTCAAAAATAAAACTATAGTCCGTCTGAATAGCGCCAACCAGCTATAAACAAATTACTTTAAAGGGACAAAAAATACTTCACCCAAGTTAAAAATACCCATGTATACATTTTAAAGGTTTAAAGGTTTATAAACCAGTACATTTTAACGAGTCTGATCACAACAGATTAAAGGTTCATAATAAGATAAAATAAGATAATCCTTATTAGTCCCACAATGGGGAAATTTACAGTTTTACAGCAGCAAGAGTCAAAAAAACATCAGCAAGTAATAAGTAACATGCAATACTTAAGTGTAAGGAATATTAAATATATATAGAAACATATGAATGTAACTATTATACACAGTGTAAATAAAGAAGAAATATATGCAGTGTGAGGATATTTACAGTGAATGAATTGCACATGAACCGTTTATATTGCACAGACAGATGAATATAGCAAAGTGAATATTGCACAGCTGAGACTTAAACATGTCAAAGTGCAGTCCATGATGGTGGTGAATGTAGTTTTAATAATAATTTGCTAAAACGAATTTTTTAATAATTTATTTATTATTTTTAGAGTAATTTATCATCAGGATAATGTTTAGCTTTTTATAAAACTCACAGTAAAGATTATTCTCAATACAGGTTTTGTTCTGTTCACTGCTCTTTTACTGTGATTAACACACAAATTAAAAACGTTTTATTTGTGGTGTTATTTCTGAAAAGTATTTTACTTTCGGTGTATAAAACATTTTGAAGAGTAATATTTATGTTATATTTCTGATTTCTTCATTGTCATTAAGCTTCTGTTTTCTTTTTGTCTTTCATTGGATGGCTATTAGTTTAAATTAAATAAAGGTTTTTTTATTAAAAGTTACAAGGATCAGAAATCTGCGGCTTTTACTTCACTTAACTTTCAGTTTTTCAGCCTTGATTCGTCTCGTTAAGTTAAAACTGATCTCATTTAAAATATAAGGATAATGAATCAAGACGGTTTAACTTCCTGAAACCAAAAGCCAAAACACAGAGTGTTTGATTTTATTTCCGCTTCCTTTAACGAGTCACGTGTCTTTCAATGTTTATAAATATGAAGCTGTTGGATCTAAACTGTGGAAATTAACCGTCACGAATCATCTCCAGTTTACTGACGCTCCGTTTATCGAGAATCACTCAGTCATCTCACGTCTGTCTATCGTTCATGTTTTATTTTGAAATCATTTATCGGAAGTATTTTCTTGCAGTATATCTAACTTGACACCAGTCGTGCAGTTCCTCACTGTCGCCGCTAGATGGCAGAAATACCCACCGTCACATTTACACTCATGTCTGAACAGTTTAGTTGTAGTGACGCAGTGTGTCCACAAGAGGGCAGCGTATTAATTCAATCAAATTATTTTGAAGTATTTATGTTATATTTCTTCATCGTCATTAAGCTTCTGTTTTCTTTTTGTCTTTCATTGGATGGATATAAGTATATAACATTTAAATTAAATAATATAATAATAAAATTGACAAAGTAAAACTACAGATTAAAAATTCTGTCAAAACTATAAATGTTGACACTAAACAAGCAGCATAGACAAGTATCATGGCCCTGACACAGACTCCTCATTTGTAACAGAAATATTATTATCAGTGCTGAGCAATAAAAATATTTTTCTTCGATGCGTTCAAACTCAAACTTCCCTTTTACAAACTTGAATAAAATGTCTCCACAGTCGGTGAAAAGACAAACGTCTCAGTTTATTTCTGTACAGATGTTCAGATGAAATGACAGAGACACAAAGCTTTCTGACAAACTGCAAAATAATGAGACTGACAACTGGAGTATTTTAGTCTCAGAAGAGAAACCAAAGAAAAAACTCTGAACTAAGTTTCTGAAGAGGAAAGAAAAACATGCTTAAAGATTTGAGACTGTAAAATATTTACACTTCTACAATCCCCACAGTTAAACTGACTTATTTCATATTTCAGACTTTAACTTAAAGCTTTTGATTACTTTCAGAATTATGAAAAAGAAAAAACGAATCTGTTCAAATTTCTCCTAAAATAAATAATCAAACACAATCGTCCAAACTCAATCCAGACATTTTTAAAAGAACAAAAAAAAACCCCACCTAACCTAAATCACTTTTTAGTATTTCCACCAAAACCAACAGTGCATCTTTATTACTCACAACATGACAACTTTTTTTTTATCTACTGGATCCAAGAATTAATAAAACACACTTTCATGTTTCCACCAGCAACTTTACTTTCTTTATGTTGTTTATCATCTGCAGAAGAAAGGAATCTCACCATCTTGGTAAAAACATCTTTTACTGTGATTTCAAATCACACAAATCAGTAAAGCGACTCTTTAATAAAAACTCCGCTCATTCAGGAGCTGCCGTTGATCTTTGAGTTGTTTGAAGACAAAGCACTTTTACTTTAGCGACACCGCGGTGTTGAGAACAGGTGGCTCATGAAAAATCAAGCCAGAACCACAACGCTTCAACTAATGATTAAAATATCAAAAAACATAAAGTAAAAGCTTTTTCCTCACAACTTGCTGGAACTGAAGTCTGGGCAAAATCAAACAGCAGAAGAAATCAGAAGAACCAGGATGTTATTTAGGAACGGGTGAGTGGACAAGACACGTCCTCACCATTTATTAGCAGATTGGTCACAGAGAGAGAAAAAGCAACACGTTTACAGAGAAATTGAAAAAGGGGATGAAAAAAAAAACAGCCAACATGAGAACAGAAATATTAACGTACAAACTGATGCGTTATGTCACATTTCTGTACAGTGGCCAACCCTTTAAACGAGTACATGAGTACACTAGGATGCAGTAAAGTAGTACATAAGTATGCAGGTGTTTGTCAGCTCCTCTGTATTGCATGCATTCTGTTTTCTAATGAACCAAGGTGCTTCTGCGTGCAGACCGATTTTCAACGCCTGCGTCAAAACTACGAGGGATTTCACAAGGCTGCACTTGTGGTGCCGGGTCACACACTCACGCATGTGCATGCAAACACATACATGACTCATTCTCTCTCTCTCACACACGCGCACACACACACGCGCACACACACACACAAACACACACACACACACACACACCCCCCCTCTTTGTTAACCCCCCAAAAAACTAAACAAACCACAACTCCGCCCCACGCCAGTACATCTTTCCCAGAATGAGGGAATAAATTAGCTCATTAAAATGCTTCTTTATAAAAGAAAAATAGATTTTTATATAACTGTACATCTCATCTATACAGCATTAGGACAGGGAGCTCGGTAAGAAGGGAAATTATCTCCAGAAATAAGACAGATTCTGGCTCTAGCACCTTTATCCCTCCAAAGCATCCGCCGCTCTTCTCCTTTGTTTGCAGGAGATTTCTCACTCTGCACAACGAGGCCAGTTCTCCAGAGAGCGGCAGGACGTTTCTAAGAGTCTCCTACGATCCATCCATTCATCAACCCTCAAAGTTTGCTGTCCAGGTCTGGATGAATGAGCCGAGCGCAGTGAGAGCCCCGCCCCTCTCCGTCTAGGTTGGACACTCGTTGAGGAGTTGGACCAGTTCTGTCTCGTGCCGGTTTCGTCCGAACCGCCCTGCGGCTCCATCATCGGTGGATCTACTACAGCTCAGTCCACTCGGTTTGTAAGCGAGACAATAAGGGTCCTTCACGTGACCCCTTTGACGTGGAAAACCTGCCGCTTCTCAGCCGGAGTCGGATTCGCTTGTGTCTGAGGATGAGGAGGAAGAGGATGATGAAGAGGAGTCCGAGGAGGAGCTGCTGGCGCTGAGACGTGACGGCTGGGTGTTGGTATCTGTCGCAGGTTTCTCTGCTGAGGAAAGAAACACACAAACGGTCAAGAACATGTGATGAACACTCGAGAGTCTACTGTGATTTCAAATGAAAATAATCATCAGATAAAGATTTGTTAAGACAACTTAAACATTTAATCTTTTAATATCAACACATTGAAAACACGCTGCACTTAGACACATGTAGAGGCCTGATATCTATGAGTGTGTGTAACTTAGTGCAGTTTGACTGTTGGGCCTTGGTGGAGGTTTGCGTTCTAATGAGCTGCATCACTCACGTTTGCTCTTGGGAGGCTTCTTTCCAGAGTTGAGCTGCCCGCTGACGTCCATCAACCTTCTCTCCAGCTCCTGCTGCTTCTCCAGAGCGAGCTCTTCCCGGGACTTGCCAGCCATGTTCTGTTTACTTGCTACATGCAAATAGAAATGTATAGTATCAATAAGATGAGGGCACATTGTCAAAGATGTACAGCTCCAACGCCAAGGCTTAAAATGTGTGTTACATTTTCAAAGAATCTAAACATTATAATCAAAAAGGGGAAACGACATATGATCTCGGCGCTTGTCCTACTCACCATATGGCTTTCGAGGTTTCTTCCTCAGACACGTCATGACATATCTCTCCAGCTCTCGCAGCGTTGAGGGCTTCAGCGTCTCAAAGTCGATCTCAATCTCCTCGGGGTTGGTGTCTCTGAGTGAGGGCTCACGGGACTGGATGATGTAAACCACGCGGCCCAGCTTCTCGCCAGGCAGCTTGTTGATGTCCAGGCTGAGCTGACGCTTCTCATCATACGACATGGGCGCCGTCTCCTCCTCTTCGTCAGAGTCAAAGTGACTCACTATGGGATCATGGACCGGCTGAGGCAAGTTAAACATCATGCTGCTCTTCTTGGCTCTAGTGGACGTCAGGAGAGGTGGAGAAAGAGGGAGAGACAGTTATAAGACGAGATTACAAAAATGCCAATATAACATTAAATAATATACTTTTAAATAAGTGCAAATTTTGAACAGGGATGACATTTTCAATCTTGATTCAGTCTTTCCTCAAGAACAAAGCTCTTGAGGAAACTTGATCCAGAGTGCAGCTTGTAAGATTTGCTTTCAGTTCCAACATTGTCCACTAGGTGTCAGTACTCACTTGCTCTTGTTGTTTTTCTTGCTCGGGGCCTTCTTGATCGGTATAACAGGACAGGCCACAGCGCTTTTGCTCTTCGTTTTTGGGGTTTTGGTAATTTTGGGTGTTTTTGGAGGCCTGATCGGCGGCAGCTCTTCCTCCTCTATCCTCCGATGCTTCTCCTTTTCTACCGTCTTCTTCTTTTTCTTCTTGTCTTTCTTGTCTTTCTTTTTCTTAGGTTTGACGATGGGGCCCTGGGAGAGTGCAGTGAGCTGCTCGTGCACGGCTTTCAGCTGAAGAGAGACAGACAGATTAATAATAAGGGTCTTGCCAAATTAAAACGTTCCGGTTTTCCTGCTCTAGTATAGAGTCAAGTACAAACCTGCTCTTGCAGTTCCGCCAGACGGTTTGCCCTCTCCTCCTCAGAGTCAGAGCTGGGGCTGCTCTCGCTCTCCTCACTTTCACTGCTGGGCTCACTCTCAGATGAGGAAGAGGAGGAGGAGGAGGAGGATGAGGAGCTGGGTGGTGCTGGAGGCTCGTCTGGCATCTTTGCAAAGCAGAACTCAAAGACATCCTAAAATGAAGAAAAACAGTAGGTTGGTGGACCAGTTTACAAGCAGGAACATGGAGGATTTGAGGCAATGAACTTGTGCAAAATATGTAACAATTAAAAATGGTATCAGTGAAATCTGCAGACTAACCTGGAGTTTCCTGGCCATGGCCACCACATCATGATCAGGGGGGTTGTACTTGTAGCAGTTAGAGAACATCAGTCTAACGTCTGCAGAGAACTGCTGCGCATCACGATAATCTCTGCCGTCCATCTTTAGCTAACGACAAGAAGAAAAATTGATGAGTCTACTTCTGAATTTCAGAAATATTAGGCAAAGGCATTGTCCTGCTGACTGATTTGAATTACATGGCATATTAAGATTATTTGCTTTTACCCGTGTTTTCAATATTTAAAATTATTTTATGCAAAGTGTGGCCTGTGGTTTTCAAAGCTCTGCAGACGCCACATGATGGCGATGTAACAGCATTGTATTGTTTAGATTCTTCATCTGCTACTGTGAACTGCAGGACTGGAAAACAGAGGTGTGTGTTTTTCGAACACAAGTACCTTGATGGTGCTGAGGTCCATGGGCTGTTTGATGATATCGTGGTAGTCGTGGAGACCGAGTGATGAGGCATCGACGGGCTTATAGAACGGCCAGGCGTACGCTGCATGCTTCTTTGACAGCAGCTCCTTCAAGACCCCGCTGCAGTAGCGTAGCTGAGGGCTCAGCTTGCTGCGGCGCACCGGTGGCGGCAGTATGGAATCTGGTAAATCCTTCTTGGGTGGCTTGATGGGTCGGCCGCTTACTCCTCTCCTGCTGTTCGCTGATGCTTTGGAACCCATCATCACTGTTCCACGGCCCATACCCATGGCCATACTCATCCCCAATCCCATTCCCATCCCCATTCCCGGGCTGATGCCGAGGCCTTGGTTCATCCCCAGGCTGGAGTTATGGTCCACCTCAAGAGAAGTCAGGGTGAGTGGCGAGTTGTGCCCATCGCCCATCCCAAGGCTGATGCCGCTGACACCCATTGTGCTCATGATTGGCATGGCCACAGTGGTTGGGGTGGTTGTGTCTGCTTTCCTCTTCACACCTTTTTTCTGTAGTTGAAAAAAGGACAGGTTAGATGTTGAGTCCATAGTTTAGAGTCCAGAGTCTACCGAGGATCAAACAGTCAGCTGTTACCTTAGCAGTGGGCTGTGTGGGAGGCAGACTTGTAATGTTGGGGATACTTTGTTCAGTTGGAAGCACAGAGGGCAAGCTCTTGCTCACAAGTGTTTGTGGGGGGGTGGAGAGAATGGAGTCTGGTGTTTCTGGGGTGGGAGGAGAGTACGCTGACTGGGAGACAGCTGGGACCTGATGAGCTGTTGTCACTCCTCCAGAGACTGGGAGAAAAGGGGGAGACTCAATCCATCAAATTGTATTTGGATAACCCAGATTCACAATGTTTCAGAGATCTTAACAAGGTGAGACATTCTCTGTTCCTTACCCTCAACAAGAGTGAGCAAAAACTACCAAAAATATTAACATTAACTCAAATATTAAGTAACCTGAATTGTGCTCATACATCTGTTTTAGCCTTTTTCTTTCTTGCAGTCAGGACTCACCTGGATTTCCTCTGCCCTTTTTGCCAGGTTTGATTGGTTTGCTCCGTAGAGGCGCTGAGGGAAGCTCCAACTCATCCTGGGGCATCTGAGCAACTTTCTGTAGGAATGCCTTCTCCAGGGACTGGGCCATCAGCACTATGTCATCTGTAGGCTGCAGAGGAGGACGTTTACAACACCAGAAACTTTTAACAGCAAGATTCCTCAGTACTTTTTGTACATTTTAACAAACTTCTCATTTTCAACTATCTTTCATTTGCTTGAGATGATTCAAAGAAATTGATATTTGATTTTACTTGTTTAACAAAACTGGTTTGTGGATAAAGAAAACTGCATTTTTGCAAGTTGTTTAAGACAACAAGCAGCAGTTGGCATCAGACATTATGTTACCAGGTTTTCTCTCTCTCTCTCTCTCCCTCTCTCTCTCTCTCTCTCCTTCTCCTCTCTCTCTCTCTCTCTCTCGCTCTCTCTCTCTCTCTCTCTCTCACACACACACTTACCTTGTTATAAATGTAGCAGTTGGTAAACATGGTGTTGAAGTCCTGCATGCACTCACTGGCACTGCGGTAGAAATTATTTTCCAATCTCCTTTTAATGCTTCCCATGTCCATGGGAGTTTTGATTATCTTGTGATAGTCCTGGAGGAAGACACACACTTTCAGGTCATGAAAACAGGGAAGACAACATCTTAAGATTACATCTTAACCCTGGTTCTATACAGATTTAAAAACAGTTCTATTAGCCTGTAGTGATGGAACTGGTGTTGATATCCTTCCAGTCACAGTAATTTTGATGATAAAATAGAAGCAATTGATAATGTCCCCCAACAGTGATGGTAAAATTGGCTGGGAGGGAGAGGTCTTCAGAGGATGTTTTAACAGCGCCACAAGATAAACCTGTTGTCAGTCTGAAATAGCTTCTGTCTAAGTCCCTCTCTGACCCCCGGCAGTGAGACACCACATTTGACATTGAGCTTGTTGTTAATGTCAGATTTATCAACGTTCACACTCACAGGCAGGCTGAGCTTGACTGCGTCTACAGGTTCGTGGAAGGGCCAGGCAAAGTGGTGCCTCCACAAGGACTTGAGCAGGACTTTCTGCAGGAACTGAAGTTGGTTTGTCATCTTTCCCTCCCGGTTGGGGTCTTTCACCAGCGGTTGAGGGGGTCCCGATTGGGTCATCTGATTGATGGGGGGCATCCCCGGACTCTCAAAGCCCTCGTAGAGCAGTGAAGGTTTTCGGATGCGTTTTCCTGCTGTGCCAGAACCCTGGTCCATCTGTGTGACTCCCATTATGCCAACATCAAGCCCGATGTGGGAGCTGTGGGGAGGATAGTTGAAAAACCAATGAGCTGTTTATCCAAGTTGCCAAACCTCACCCAAGAAAATCTCATTGTCGACTTATCAACCCAAATACAACTCCGTCCATTTCTTAGTTATGAAATGAGCCCAGTGTATTAAATGAAACCAGGTGCATCGATAGCATTTACAGCAACTTAAGACGGAGATGGAATTAAACCAGTGGAATTTGCAAACATAACTTTTAAAGATGTTTCATGTTAACAAAAAAGCATGAAAACTATCTTTATGGATCTTTTCTATTTATTCCAACTTCTGTCTGGATGATGCTACTGTCTGAATGTACTTTAAAGTAATTGTTTAATTATGTATAAAACATATTTAATTTGTAAAGTGGTATCTGTGTACACCAAAAGGGTTATTTCCCAGTATTAATGGATTCACAATATCAGGCCCATAAATAAATATAGTATCTTATTGTGTCATCTTAGTAATGTAGTGTCCCCTTGTTGACATCCACTCTTATTTATCCTACAGCACCACCCACTTGCATAATGTATGATGCAAATCCCCTTCACAAGGTGCACATTCTTTACATTACTCAGCATACATCCGCCTGACTTGGAAAGTACTCCTGCCATATCAGCACTCACAGCCCTGGGAGAACAGGCATGACCACCACTTCCTCCGCTTTGTCTATCTCACCGATTACACAGGCAGAAACTCCACCCTCATTTCCCTGTAGAAAAAAAACACACCGGTCTCCCAAAGGATCATGGGTGGAGCTTCAGCTGCCATGTTACAGTAATGACTGGACTATTCAGGACTAGACTTCTCCACCCTAAACTTGGAGACGCTGAACACGCTGAGAAACTTGTTTCCTACCAGCCACTCTGCCTTGCTACCAATATCTTCTGACACTTCTCACTATTTACTTCTTCTGCACCTTGCAGAGCTGGAAAGTTAATTCTGCACAGGTATTGTAAGCAAGCCTAATCTCTACAGAAGGCTCAAAAACCTGGGATGTGGTTATGCTGGCTTTGATCAGCAGAGGGAGTTCAGTTCAGTGACGGCTGATTTACCATTTCACGACTTCTAAGAACTCCCAGCATCTCTACAAGTCTACCCGACCACCCACGGTCTACATTCTTAGGAGATGTTGACACTTCAATACCAAGGGTATTGTATTTGTGAAGAAATAATGTTGACCTGACTTACCGTTCTGTTAAGATCACCTTAGTGTTACTGTGTTGGTGCCTCCACGTGTATGTTACATGTCCACAGGTGCAAACAACACAACTCCCTCTCCTCCGCCAACACAAGAGCAAGCCACCAGGTTGAAAAGGTATTGAGTCATACCAAGACTGGTGATATGCACGTGAATGTTGAATTTATTTTGCATGTCAATGAAATCACAGAAGAATCAATGTCCCTGCTGGAAAAACAACAGAACCCATTTTGAGGTCAATGAAATTTAATCATCAAACTGTGAAGTGTCAACATCTCCGGTGACTTACTGACTTTTGACTGCACAAGATGTGTTCCAGGGGCAAACAGGCATATTTATTGTCATCTTCCGGAATAAATACACACCGAGACTACTTCCAATCTGTTTACACTGTATAGTGAGTGACCTTGAAGGAACTGATGCAAATATTGGAGTATTGCAACGTTTGCATCATACTGTGATCACATGGGGGGACATGTCTACCACCTGTACCCCTGATAAACCATTTGACAAACAACAATTGTTAACTTAGCTGCCCTTGACTATATTTAGGAACAGTTGACATGTATATAGACAAGACTGTAAGCATAAACTGCAAAACTGTACATATTTGAATTATGTATTATTAATGGCAAGGTAAGCCGTTTTGAATGATACAACTTTTGGAAACACATTTGACAGTTAGTGTACTTTATTATTAAAAAGGGGGGGAAAGTATGTACATAACATTAACATGCCTAAACAAAAACAAGTGTTTGTCTTAAACTGTAAAGTGAAAATAATACTATACATATGATTGGGAAGAAGAAGATGATTAATGATTGCTCAGGTTAAAATTTACAAAAACTGGTATTCGGTGGAGTTGTTTAATGTTATTGGAAAAAATCTTTACGACAATTACAGCTACTGCTAAAGCTTGTGACTTCGAGGGCTGTAACCAGGCAACCGACTGTAACACCCAACACCCCCGATAACCAGACCTCAAACTGGAGCAACAACATCGGACCTACTGCTCATTCAGATCTTAATAAACCATATATAAATAATACAGTGATGAACTGGTAAGGCTAGTGGCGTTAACCCGGTTCTAACACGCAGTGTCGTTTCACCGGTACACAACACTCACCGTCACATGGCTACAATAACAACAGGCGGAACAAGCAGAAACACCGGCGTGACCTCGCTCCTCTGCCCGCTACACCAATAATCGTACATACGATACCATGGTCCAGTAATCAGCACATGCTAACGCTACATGCTACACTTATATTGTTGTGTCGGGCAGTTTGCATCAGATCAGTGACACACGGACACTTTAACAACAACTCACACCGCCTTCGAGTCGCAGAGAGCGGTGGAGCCGCTGCCGCACACAGGAGCGCTTGGGGTCTGCAAAGCTAATGCTAGCAGCGCTAGCAGCAACTACCAGGCAGCGGGAGAGAGCGGCCAGCGGCAGAGGCGAAAGATGGCGCCTCGACAGAGCGATCAACCGCTCGATACAACCCACGGACACAATTATAGTTCCTCCGCACGAATTCTAATCGCTTTAACGAGCTTCCTCCTGCGGCACATTCAGCGTCCGTCTCTCTTCCACTCGCAATCGGGCAAACCGGCTGCCAGCTGCGGTTCTCAGAGAATAATCACGAGAAAGGAGTAAATATTCCCCCTGGTGGGAAGCTGAGAGTCAGTTTTACCGGTAGATACCTGTCAAGCAGCGGGTTAACGGCCATATCCGTCCGGATGGATCCGGATTGTTTAGACTGAAACCAGGACCCGTCTCTGCTCGTCGGTTCGCTCCGCTCCCCGCCACTGCGAACACCTCCCGGTTTGCTTCGTTGAAATGGCGACGCTGCGACTACACCCGTTCTTATATAGACTCATCGGTCACCCCATTGGACACACCGCACCGACATGTTCACGCCCTCCGCCTTCTTATTGGCTGCTCCCGGTGCCCATCAAAGTTACCACGCCCCTGGACGCTGGAGTTACACTGACAGCTTTTCGGGCCAACCTATTCGCAAGTTTCACCTGTCAGTCAAGAGAACGGCGCAATGCTATTGGCTCAGCGTGTCCTGCCCGACAGAAACACGGCCTGTGATTAGCTCCGCTTTGGGTCCTGTACAAAATGGAAGTCGCCCTCCTCCTCCTCGCACTACATTACGTCAACGTGTGCAAAGCGACGACGACGATTGGGCGATACTGGTCTAACGCGGGCTTCCAGCGCGAATACTAACAAGCTGATTGGTTCTTCCGCCGGGTCACGCGTATCCCTGAAGATCCGAGAGCCTCTCCCCACTCACCAGAACGTCCGCAACATCGCCGCCATGTTTGAGTGTTCCAACCGAATTATAAGAAATAACTCGAGTAAAACATTATGATAAACATTAACACATGTGGACGAGTCGCATTCTCTGCTGCTGCAAACAGAAGAAAACACACGAGGCTTCGAACACACGTTATACAAGAATAAAGCTAACAAATCCAACTGGATCCACAATGACGACGCAGTAAACTGCTTCCACACAAAGGCCCCAGTAGCACGCGCACAAGACCCAAAACCAGCTGAATGACGAAGCACTTTGCTCAACTGACCTCACAACACATTTTAACCAACTTCAAATTCCTTTGGTCCAAACAACTTGTCAATTAAAACACAAAGATCTCAATTTGACCACAAGAATATTAATCTAGGCCGAGTTTGGAAATACAAGTACTATACCTGGCCTTTAAGGCTTTACACGAATTGTTGAATCCACAACTACGAAAACCACAGAAAGACCGAATCTATAAAGATCATCTGTAGAAAGTCACAAAAACAACCAGATAAGAGTTAGAGAAGCACATGCGCCCATCCCCCACAGCAAGGTTACAGACACCCCACAATGTCACTCAAATAAACCACGGAGGTTAAACTGGGTCCTCGCAGGATTAAATACAAGATTACTTCACACGAGTTAATTCCGTAAAAACGTTTTTTAAAAGTTTAAACATCCTAAGAAAAAAAGTAATTTTTTTAAGTATGGTAGTAAAAAAACAAAAGGAACTTGGGATTCAAATAAATACAAGAGTCGAGAGGTAAATTCCAAAACAAAGCGAAACCTTTCTTCAAATAATCTTCTCGTCTTCCAGCTGGATTCTCTTTAACCAACACATTTCCCTCCAACATGTCCGCCGCCTTCTTCCCCCTCTGCTGCTGGTGGGGGAGGGGAGTCATGTGACGCAGCAGCGCACTCTTCGTCAAACCTGAACACGTGGCACTGCGCAAAAAATATAAATATAACTTCCGTGTTTCATCCTTTCAAATAAAAACGTCTCCTCCGGTAGATCCGCGCCCTCGCGGGCCGATGCGCGCCGGGATTCGAGCTCACTTTGGGGACAAAGTTGCAAGAAAATCCGAACAAAGCTAGAACCGTCCGCTTCCTTTCGTGCGCTCCGATTGGTCAGAGGCGGTCACATGACGAGGAGGATTCCAGGGTCGTTGACTGAGTTGTTCCCTGGTTTTCCTCCATCGTGACGTTAATCCTGCACCGAAGGGAAGAATCCTCCGCGACGTTTGCGTCTCAAACGCGTCGCGAATATCAACTTTGTCCAGAAGACGATTCCTCCGGATCCCAGGGTCTTGTTTTCCATCGAGACCCGTGCGCCTGCGCAGAGGCAGCGAGGAAGCCCTGAGTCAAAGTGGAGGAGGCTGATCCTACAGCGCTTCACGTTTAGGTTGTATTCTCCCAGCGTCCCCCTGAATCACAATACCTTGGAATATCGAATCATCATTTGCTTAAATTAATTGTGAATTTGCTGCCACATCTTTGTAGTGTTTGCTAACCACGTGTTTCCAATGGGTTGGGATGTTTTGGTGGTTGATGTGTGGATTTCTACAGGAAGGGGCCCTTACATAAGCAACATGGAAATATATGATAATACAGAAATATGGGGAAATTATGGTAATGACAGATTTAATCATAGCCTTATTATTAATTCCTTATTGGTTATTACTACATTCAGCTCTGTCCATCTCCTGCTGGGAAGATATTTTCTCTGCAACACAAAAAAATACAAAAGACAAGTTTGTCTCATCTGCTAAGTCAGTGTTTGATTAAATCACATCATATGCAGTGATATAAAACATTGATAATAAATAAAACAAACAAACACAGTGAAATCACAATGTAACATATTCAAATGAATTATTTAATTGACAAAAGCCCCAAACCAAAATTTCGACTGGTAAAAGCAACATCATTTGTACCCAAACTCCGGCACAAGGACAAATAAAACGACTTTTGATCTATGAGTTCGTATTTCATCAATTACTTGATTTTTTCAATCTTACTGTCTTGACTTGTGACGTGTGAGGAATGTGAGCTGCTCCTCCAGACGCAGAATGGTTTCTATATTTCACCTGTCGCTCACTGGAGTCACCTGCTGATCTCATTGTTTAATGGCTGAATGATGAATAATGAGTTTGCACCACGGCTTTTACTAAAACCTGCAAATAACTGACACCAGAACTCGGTTACTCAAATGCAAAAAGTAGGATTATGAGTAAAGTTAAAGTGGGGCCAGCCTAAAGTTCCATGTCACGACACAGTGGCTGAAAACAGAATTACAATTTCAATATTGATTTACTGCTAATATATGCTAACCACATATTATTAATTTCGGATGTTTGGGTTGTTGAGGTGTGGATTCCTATTGGACAGGATCCACAAATAAACAACATAGAAAATAGAAGATAATAATAAGGAAATATGGGAAATGTAAAGAAATCATTCAAAATATATTAATTTAATCCTAATTGAATATGATTCAATTTATATAGTTTAATATATACAATCTATTTTCCAGATGACAATGAGATATTATGATTTATCTATTTATGTATTGTTATTGTTTTGTGGGGAACCAGGATCTGACCTGAACATGCAGGAAAAACCATGTAGGCAGGAGAACAGGAAGGAGGGAGGGGTCGGCAGATCACGTCAGAATCAGCCTCCTCTGACTCATCATCAGTGCTCTCTCTCTCTCACACACACACACACACACACACACACACACACACACACACACACACACACACACACACACACACATTCTCATTGACATAATGCATTCTCAAGCTCCTTACCCCAACCAGAGGCATCACAAATAATGCCCTTATCTAATTATAACCATGTCTCCAAAACCTCTAAACCCTCAAAAGTCAATTTTTAAGTAGTGATGACCAACCAAAATGGATAAAAGTATATATCCACACAGCCATAAACATATACATACATATTTACACACACACTCCCCCTCTAATGACTTCTTGGCTACGTCAGCTCAGAAATGGTTGCCAAGGAAGCTCTTTCCTTCACGACGCCTCTGTACTGAGTCACAGGCTGCAGTTGAGTTTTACAGTAAAAACTGGTTCAGCACAGAAAAACAGCTACACTATGAACACTGCTTTAATGCTGTTGAGCCTGGCGTCATAAATAAACTGTAAGGTAATAACTCTGAGTGTTAGTTCTTTCACTTTCCTCCCTATAGCTGGCAAACCTTCCTTAGCAACAACAGCCCCTTGGGCAACTGGTGCAGGCTGCAGTTTTCAGAAACAGAGGAACACTGTATGAAAGTTTCCTGTGCTGCAGTGCTGTCGTCTCTTGAACGCCACATTCTCTCTGAAAAGTTGTCAATTGCAAGCATAAGTTGTTCAGTAGAGATGTGTTGGATTCAGTCACATTATTTGTCACTAGCTTATTTGCTAGCCATGAGTTATTTCTATTTGCATCCCAATGTGTTATGGTTTGCTTTTCAAAGCCTGTATTCAAAAACACACCTCTACCTTTTCCGGTTGACCTGTGATGATGCTGCAAATGTCGTTTTCTGCCAAGAAAATACACATTTCCAAATAAAAATTACCTCTTTTACTTAAATGGTTTTCATTTACAGCAGCTCTGTGCATTTGTGTGGCTTCTACAGCATCATGAGTGCACTTGTGGCATGAATGGCCCAACCAAACAAATAGTTGCATGTTTTATTATTGCCTATATCATTTCAAAATAAAAGGGCACGATAGAGGACACACCTCCAGGGTCCATAGTCCCCTTATGAAAACACAACATTTAAATTGACATGATTTATTTGGATATGCAGCTAATTTCACACACTCATAAATATCAGTCTCTAAATGTGTTTTTTTTTTATCAAGGTCCATGAATTGAACTCATTGCCACATCTCATAACCCTGGATCAGCCCCCTGATGCAGATCCGCACAAAAATGTAACGGGTTCTTCTTTGACTCAGACCACATCCTTACTCTGTCCAAATCCAGGACAACAGCAAAATTATGTAGTCATGCAAAATGAGTTGTAAATGTGTGAACCTGAGCGGGGACACTTCATTATACTCTCAGAGAAGGGAGAAGGCACAGAGGTGAATTACTTCCTCTGAATAGAGACTGACATTCTCTGGAGTTAGAAAGGAAGAGAGAATTAACCCTCCAAAATAAAAGTGTTACCAATGCTGCTTTTAAATCAGCTCTCAAGACTCACTTTTACCAAATGGCTTTTACCTGACTTTTTTTTAAAGCCACTATAGGCTACTTCATTTTCTTTTATAATTTTCCTGCTGTTAACCTTAAATAATGTTGGCTTAAATCATTTACTGTCTTTGATTGTAAATGTTATTATTTTGCCTGTTTCCTTTGATGGTTTGTTGTCTTGTTTTTGTTTGTTCTCATTGTGAAGTACTTTGTAACAGCTGTTTTGAAAAGTGCTGTACAATGTTTACTATTATTATTATTATTAGTAGTAGTAGTAGTAGTAGTAATAGTAGTAGTAGTAGTATTGTTATTATTAATGCTGTGAGGTAGGGCCTGATGCTGGAAATACAGGAGATACAAATAAAATCAGCAAAGATGATGACTGATCTGAAATTAGATTACCATGCTAATCCAGTAAAACTAATCTCTTTGGCATATGTCTCTGACTCTCTTAATACTTACTTTATTTTGCACACAATGTCTGAAATCAATCGCGACCTTTATGCCAGCAAAACCACAAACACGTATGCAAATATATTTTTGTATGCGCAATTAAGTTCCAATATGCGTTTATGAGAATAATTTATATAAAAGCAATTGAATATTGTATCACTGTACTATTGTTGAAGAAGTAAACATGTGTAACTTTTTCTTAATCAGGATGAATGTCTTTAACACTAAATATGAGCCACGTCACAGCTGTTGATCAGGATTTAACAGACTTCACAGGAATCATCATTTCTTTTAATGAAGGAGGATCTTGTGTGGGGGGGATTAGTCCTAATTTGAGGAAAGAGCATCTAACCAGAAGGTATAGATTAAGATTAGAAGTTACAGTGAATTCAACAAGAAAAACAACTAATCCTCATGTTCAGCAGCAGGTTGAGTGAAATCTGACAGTCAGTCTGTTACTGTTTAAATCAATGTGCCATCTACTGGACACTGGAGGTCACTGCATTTCAGGTTATAGAAATGCACTGTATAATGCTATGTCGCCATCTAGTGGCCACCGAGTTAAAATGGACGACAAACCAAATTAGATTTTTTAGTAAATTACACAAACAATTTGTTTCCATTTACCTGTAAAAATATCACGAGTAGTTACAAAATGTCACCTGCAGTTAATCCAAAGGATGCAAAAGTCATTTTGATCTCTGTTGGTGTGGGGTTGTGTAATCCACAGCAACTAAATGAAACATTAACCAATACTTTTAGTTTGTTCTCTTTGTACTTTGTAACAGCTGTTTTGAAAAGTGCTGTACAATTATTAACAACAACAACAACAACAACAACAACAACAACAACATCAACAACAACAACAACAACAACAATAGTAATAATGCTGTGAGGTAGGGCCTGATGCTGGAAATATTGGAGATACAAATAAAATCAGCAAAGATGATTCCTGATATGAAATTAGATTATCATGCTAATCCAGTAAAACTAATCTCTTTGGCAGCATATGTCTCTGACTCTCTTAATATAAGATATTTTGCACACAAAAAGTGAGCCACTTACAGCTCACATCCTTTGGGCAACAAGAAGTCCAGAGGTGCCATCATTGCCTGAAGTGGCCCACATCTGTATGCTCTGGGTCACAGAAAGAAGGTTTGAATCCCAGAGGTCAGGGGCCTTTCTGTGTGGAGATTGCATGTTCTCCCAGAGTCCTCGTGGATTTTCTCTGGGTTCCTCTCACAGTCCAAAGACATGAAGGTTAACTGGAGACTCTAAATTGATCATATGTATAAATCTGAGCATGAATGGCTGTTTGTCACCATGTGTCGGCCCAGTGATGAGCTGACGACCTGGCCAGGGTGTACGCTGCCTCTTGCCCCAATGTCATCCGGCCCTGTGACCCTCAAAGGAAAAGCAGTATAGATAACTGATGGATGAGTTTCACTACCTTCAATGTTTTTATATCAATACCTATTTCATTCCACTTGGGGGCACTCAGGATCTATCATCAAGCTCTTCAGCCAACACTCATGGCAGCCAGTTCACAGTTGCTGGTTCTCTAGGTGGAGTTTAGGGGAAATCACATGATCTCCTGGGTTTAATGGTGAAGGTGCCTGAAACAAGCACATGGTGCGCTGTTGCTCTTCCTCATGATCTTCATCACAATGTCCCCCTCCCAACCCGCGGCGACGTCATGAGAATGACCTGGTATAACCTTAACCCCTAAATGATCATTCTATTGTCTCTCTATGTGGTGACAGTGACTGTCCACTGAGGCTCAATCACTTTCTCCATGTTGAAGAGTTTACAAACGAGAAGTATCTAGTGATTCAAGCAGTCAAATATAAACCATGATTAACTGGTGGAGTTCAGCTCCTTGTCACCGTGCTTGCTCCGGCTTCAGTTTGAGTCCAGCTGGTTTACACATTCAGTTACATGATCAGACGCATCACAACAGCTACTGGAACACAAAACCTAAGCAAAACTGAAAATACTGCTTCATCATCAAGCTGCTTCTCTACACACTCAGGGTTTCCACTGGGCCATGAAAAGTTTTTTAAAGTCCTAGCTCCAAGGTTGACAGTTTTCAGTCCGTGGTGTGTTTGTGGCTGCAAGAAACAGAAACACTAATATGAGCCATGTTCACCAGCTGTGCACGTCCCAGCTGTTGAACAGGATTCAGGAGACTGTGTCAAATTCTCCTTCACAGAAAAAGATTATCTGATACTTTATCATGGAACATTTCTTTAATGAAGGATGATCTTGTGTGGAGGGATTAGTCCTAATTTGAGGAAAGAGCATCTATCCAGATGGAACAGATTAAGATTAGGGATTATATGCAGAAATAAAAAAACTGAAATCACTTGCTATATAACTCAGATAGCATACGGATGTGGGCCACTTCCGGCAATGATGGCTCCTCGGGACTTCTTGTGGTCTGCACAAATAGATGTGAGCCTAAAGTGGGCCACTTGTAAAATATCAAAAATGGCCCAAATATGCCAAATCATCTAAATGTCTTTAATATGTTAAAATATGACATACTACTACTTAAACACATTCAGGTAGGTCTTATTATATCAATGTTCAATTTTACAACACGTACATCAAACTTAAAAATGAGGTTTTGGCGGCATGATACAGATCTTAACACGTTGAAATAAAACTACTAATGAGATCAACTGATAAGTGATCGTCTACAAACACCTCGGTCAGAATTGATCTCAGCTCACGTGAATGTGGGAAAGATTATGATCTCCACTGTTTCTGTTTGTAGTTTAAGAGACAATGCTTTGTCTCCAGGTTTATTCTCTACTCTGCTACTTCACTTCATCTTCAATTATGAGGAGGTGTAAGTAATTCTTGGACTCTGATATTCCTTCATATCTGTCGCACTGGACTTAGATCTAACATTTCATTCTTTATGCTCTTAAAAAGTTTGAGATTTAACTAGTTGAAACCTGCCACTGCAGTTTGTGGTGTTTCCCTCACTTTAGCATCCCTGAGCTGTAGTACTCACTAGATGTCCCTCAAGAGCAATGGATTTGAATCCTTTGTTGCTATCTGAACCTCTGCCAACCTGCCAGGCTGGCTGCTTCCAGGAAATCACATGACTGTTGGTAAAAGTGCCGAATACAACCAAGCGGGGTGCTGTTACTCTTCCTTAAAGTCGTTATCTCTGGGTTGCAGCGGGTTTTTTTTGAACAGAAAGAAGATCCGTTTCTATTTGCCTGATTTTGTTCTCTGAACTCAAAAAACAGACATCAGATCTGTTCTGTGACCTCCCTCAACTCATCATGTGTTGTGTGTTTGAACCATAAACTTTGGAGTTTATATATTGCTTAATACCTCAGGAAAAATCTTGAAATCTTAAAAACAGTTGCTATATTTGGTGTTGCATGTGTCACACGCCCAGGGGAAGCTCGGTGGTTCACATGATAAGTTTGGGAGTTTACATGAATTTGAGACGGATAAAAACGTCACTGTACAGAGGAGATATATCAGATAAAACAATACATTCAAAATAATATCACAGGAGTCATCAAAAACACTTTTGTCGACTTCATAATGCAACTTGCTTCCAGGTCTATTTCATTGCATTCATCCGTTTATCAAACATCTGTCAAACTAAATGAGATGAGTCCATCGCTGTCATTTCTGTTGTGCTTGATGCTGCATCTGTTCCTGTGTCACTTTTGGTTTAGAGAGGAGAAGAGAAGCTACGATCATGTTAGAGTGAAGCTGATCTGTCGAGTGACTTGTTTTCATTCTTTAGTTTATAGGAACAAACATGATTGATGTAGTTATACTCATTCTCTGTTCCATAAGGGTTTCAGGGACAGAAAATATAATATTATATATTGTTTGTGTGCGTGTTGTCCAGGTATTACTCCTGTTGTCTGGACTTGAACCGGTATACACACCCACATTACGGGGACTTTTCTTCCTTGTGGGGACAAAAAGCAAGTCCACATAATGTTTAAATCATTAATCTAAGGTGGAGACAAGTTTTAGAGTTAGTATAAGGTTTAGATTAATGTTTATGTTAAAATTAGGGTAAGGGTTAGGCAAAGTTGTTTGTCCCCAGTAAATCAATTTAAGTCAATGTCATGTTCTCTGAAGTCATGGAGACACAACTGTATGTGTGTGTGTGTGTGTGTGTGTGTGTGTGTGTGTGTGTGTGTGTGTGTGTGTGTGTGTGTGTGTGTGTGTGTGTGGGTGTGTGTGTGTGTGTGTGTGTGTGTGTAGATAGAACCTGCCTGAGGTCAATTTACAACAAATCAGGGTTGTTGAAATTTCCACAGCTGAAAAAAGAATCGTTTTGTAAACATGATTTTGTGCCTCAAAAATCAGATCAGACAGAAAACATGATATATGTATATTAAGATGGATCAGAGGATAATTACACATAATGAACATGTTAGAGCTGCTGTGGCACTGCATGCATGTGCACTGGACTTGTACTTTAAAGCACTGAGTGGATGAAAACACTGGAAAAGCTATTAAGCCCATTCAACAGATGATTTTTTATCACTTTAAACATATCAACTGCTGAAAAGTCAAACCAGAATGTTTTCATTCACATGACCTGGGGCTTGGCTGTGGTTTGGCTGCCACTCAACAGAACAGACTGAAAGTGAAATAAAAAAAGAGAGAAGGGACTTTCCAGCTCGGCTGTTTGGTGAGATGACATGGTGCAGAACAGGTTCTGTCAGATCGTGGTGATAATTACAGCCACGGGTTCAGTAGATCATCCTTTATTTGTTTTGATATGCCACATTTCCCGGGCACGCTGATGGACATTTTGTGTTTTGGCTTAGTCTAAGATGGACGCAATGTGCAGTTCAACGCCGAACTCTCCTCTTCCTGCAGGTGGCACACGATTACTGAGTCACTGCATGATGTCAACCTTGTGTCTCAGGTTTTCAGTTCATACAGGGAGTTTTAAGAAGCACCAACAGTAAAAGAGGACAATGCAATGTTTGAATCAACGTTAAAACATGAAAATAAGTTCATCTAAAGTTAAGAAACTTTTATTCAATAACAGAAATACTCTTGGCCATGCAGAAAATGTTATGTTATGTGTGAATCCTGCTGTTCCCTCCTGCAGTTTGGGTCTAAGTAACATACTCCCATGTTTTTTACAAGCACCCTTAGACACAGTCCGGTTGTGCAGTAGCATTAAGAAAGAGACACTTCCTGGAGAAACAAACATCTGAGCCACGTGAGTTTTGCCACCATTTTGTGGATGAACAGAGGTCGAGACAAAATGGCGACAAGTGTTGACAGAGGAAGTTGGTGTTTTGACATCGAGCTGCAGATAGGCTTTGGTTTTATGACGCATAATCACCAGGCAGCTTTCCAAAAAGCCAGCAATAAAAAACAGTGCTGGTTGTCAGGTACTTTCCCGGTCAGCTCCAACAATAAAACACAACCTCCACCTTCACTGTTCAGTCAGAAAATAGAGACACAAATAACAAAGGCCTGAGACAACTTACCAGTAGAATAACTTCCTTCTGACCATGTCTAGTCTTATTTGAATTCATCCTGTAGTATCTATTTTTTTATTATCTACAACATAGGGAGGTAATGTTTTCACTGCAGCTGGATTCTCAGCAGGAAAACACAAAAACTACAGAATGGATTTTCACGATACTTGTTGCGATGATGTAACATGGGTCAGAGAAAGAACTCGTTAAATTTGAAATCATTTACAACTTTAACATTCGGAGACATTGTCCTTTTCTCTTTTACATTTGTACCAATCTCCCATGGAACTAGAAGGACACTCAGTTCAGTGCATTTCTATCCACCAACAGTCCCCTTAAATTCAATTAACCAAATTTTACAAACTCAGATACTAATTCCCAAAATGTGCAGATCCGTGAATTATTCTCTGGGATATTGGTGAAAATGTGTTAAAAAATGAATCTGCCCCTTTGTCAGGATCTGCACCCAAATGTAATGATTTCTTTCTTAGCCCATGTTGCATGATTCCTCTCTGACTATGATTGAATCTGATCCTGTTCATCAATATTTTATTTAGGACAGAAATAAAAAACAACCTTTGGCCACTCTGATCATAAATGACGATTGTGCGTCGTCATGTCAAACCTTTATTCACATTAAACAAATACAAGGCAATGAACCGGAAAAATCATACTGATATATATATATATAGATATTATATATTTGGAAGAAATCTAATAACTTTATGGTGCCTAATGTTATTTCAACAGTCTGCAAAATAAAGAGTAATAGAGCTAACAGAGTTGTGGAGGCGTGTTTCTAAATTAAATACATAAAACCTCTGAATGAAAGCAAATTTATATTTATACAAAACAATTTCCAGAAAGTGAACTTGTTATCAGAGACTTTTTTCAGGTTAACTGCTGCTGCTGTCAAACATGTGCACAGTCTGCTGCAGGTTTGACACCACATTGTATTCTGAACAAATTGCACACATTTAGTTTACACAGTTTTGTTCTCAGTTGTATTAATTTTGTATGCATTCAGTTTTCTTTGTCTTTGAGTTACTGCGTCTTCTGCATCAGTCCTCTTTCCTGGTTTAATTTGCCTGGTTAAATACAGGGGCTCAGTAAATGGACCGGACCAAGTGCTTCACCAGAATAGGGGTAAGTGGGATATGACGTTTTAGTTGTTGTATGTTTTGTTTCCCGCGACATATCAGTCAGTCAGTCAATCCATTTTCAGCCCATGTGGAGTTTCACTCAGCGAAGTGCCTCTCCACCAGCTGGTAGTAGCTCCCCTTCAGGTCCATCAGCTGTTGATGAGTCCCTCGCTCCTCCACTTTGCCCCCACCGATCACAGCGATCTGATCTGCCCTCTTCACCGTCTCCAGCTTGTGAGCGATCACCAGCTTGGTCTGGTTGGGACGCTCGGTCAGGGCCTGCTGAACCTGTGTGTGATGACCAAAACACGGAATCTGATTCAGTAGCAAGGATCACACAAAAACGATGAGCGGAGATTCAAAGGTTTACATGCAAAAATCAGGAGGTCACCATTTTCTCTGAGAATTCCTTCAGACTTTAGACAATTTTTCACTTGGACTTAAAGATTAAGACTTGCTGGTCAAAGGTTAAAGGTCACTGTGACCTCACGTCCGCCCTACTCCTGTGGACGTGATACATCAGGAACGCCTGGAGGGAGTTTCAGTACATCTAGGTTCAGTACGTTCACTTGGACTCAAGGATGAACTGATGGTCAAAGGTCAAAGGTCAATCTAACATCACAAAACTCATACACTAATTATGATAAAATACCTTTTGGTAAATTCATTTTAAGTCGCTATATACATTCTGTGACACTGCAACCTGACTGGTTAGATTCTTCTTGAGCTTTGAGCTAAGAATTTGAAATGTTTTATTTACATTAATGTACAATTCTTTTCCATATATTTATGAAAATTCTCCTTCTTACTAACTTCATGTTCATCAGAACTGAACCAAACCTACAGACTTGGTGATGTTGTTGTGAGAAACTTTACCTTATTTTGATTCTCAGTGTCCAGGGAGCTGGTTATTTCGTCCAGAATGAGGACCTGTGGCTTTCTGACCAGAGCTCGAGCGATGGCGATCCGCTGCTTCTCGCTCTTGGATAACTGGCCACCGCCTTCACCCACCTCTGAGAAACAATAATATAAAAAGAAAACAGATTGGTATTGAAAATTAATACCATTAAAAGGAAAAAAAGATACAGAAAGACATGATGTTTTGATGTTAACTCCAGAGAAAGTAATGTCTGAAAATGGTTAGGTGTTTCAGACAGAGGCTGAAAAGAGGAGCTGCAGCAATGGAAAGTATGAGGAAAGTGATGTTTTCTGAAAATCTGAGAATGTAAAGAACACTTGTTAAAATTGTCCCATGTCTCCTTTAATGTTGTTCTAAATAATCTTCCAAATAAGTAAAAGGATAAAAATATAAAATAAAAATCTTGCTCTCCACATTCATCACATTGTCTTCATTCACACAACCTTCTTCTAAAATCCAAAGCAGGTCTTTGTGCCGGTGTTGTTGGTGTGAAACAGCCTGAGGGGCAGGTACAACAGATTACCTGTGTCGTAGCCTTTCGCCAGCAGCTTGATGAAGTCATGGGCGTTGGCTTGGCACGCCGCCTCCTGGATCTCGTCCAATGAGCAGCCAGCGAGCCCGTAGGCGATGTTGTCTCTAATGGAGCCAGAGAAGAGCACAGGGTCCTGGCTCACTACTGCGACCTGTGAAACACACTTTCATCAGCTTGACTGAATAAATAACATGTATTGGAACAAAAACGATCCATTTAATTATTCTTACACAGTTACAGATATAATTGAACTCTCGGAGGACATCATTTTCAGGATTTGACTTGTTTTTATGGGGTTAAAGGTGATTTTTATCTTGTTAGTTAGTTTGTGAGCAGGATTATGCAAAAACTACTCAATGTATTTTCATGAAACTTGGTAGAAGGATGGAACATTGGCCAAGAAAGAACCAAATACATTTTAGTGCAGATCCAGATAAAAATTACAAGATCGGACGTTTGTTGACATTTTCACTGCTTTTCCAGGAAATAATTCATATGTGTGTGTAATTTGGTGCAGCTTGATTGAATTTAAGGCAAAATCTGGCTCTTGGCGGAGGTACGTGATCTACTGAGCCACATTCTAGCTTCATCTGATGTTTGATGGTCTCAACACTTAACAGTGAGTTGGAAGTATTGGAATTTCTGAGCTCTGCTGGATAAATGCTTGGTGCTCTCTGCTAATTTCTTCCAATAATGAATAACAACCTTCTCATGGAGGAAACGGTGGTCGTAGGATTTCAGTGGCTTGTTGTCCAATAGGATTTGTCCATCCTGCGGCTCGTAGAATCGCTCCAGCAGACTGACACAGGTGCTTTTTCCCTCTCCCGATGGACCCACCAGCGCCGTCATCTGACCCGGCTTCAGCTCCAAAGAAAAATCCTGAACCAAGAACACAGCAGTGGTTGTATGACTAAAATATCTGACACTTAACCTGAGGACACATGGAGAAAATCTTAATTTGTCGCACTGAACTTGGTTGAAGTTGAGTTTCTGTCTTTGTTATGTGTCCATGTTTTAGAAATAATGACCTTTTCCTTATCATTGTCGGTTTTCAAAGGGTTTATTCCTTCATTCATTTTTTTATTTTATGAGCTGTCTAAGAACCAGAGGATCTACCCCCGGCTGCCTGGCGTAGAGAAACCTCACCTGCAGCACTGTTTTGTTGGGTTTTCCAGGATAAGCGAAGCTCAGACGGTGGAAGCTGACGTGTCCCATCAGTCGATCGGGTTTGAGTTTTCCATCTGTGCTGACCTGAGGTTTTCTGTCCAGATAATCAAACACTTTCCCCGCAGCCCCCACCGAGTTCAGCATGTCACCGACGATGTAGGCGAGTGTCTGGAGGAAAGAAGTCACAGGACAGGGCTGGGATCATTTCAGCTGTTTTCAGACATCAACTCCTGACAATGTCATTCTCTAGACGTTGGGTTTCACACGTGAAGAAGCAGCAGGAGATTGTCTGAGTCAGACTCGTTCACAACAACAGGAAAATGTGGGAAACATTCAGGCGAGGGGTGAAGCCTGTAGAGCAGCAGGAGGCAGGACATGACGTATAAATAGTTCTGAAATCCTGTGTTTTTAAGCACATCAGCACTGGCGTCGATTCTTATCACCAAAAGTTCTCGAATCACCTCATCTTCTGCAGCACCTCTTTTTTATCTTGCTATATTTGTATTATTTCAGTCTTGTGTCCGTCTCGTTATAGAATCGTTATGTGAATTCTCCAGACATTTTCCTGATGTATTCTCACATGAGCTCACACGGACATTTTACAGATATTTTACTCGGGGGGGGTGGCAGAAAAACTCCTGAGATTGTCCAGAGCAACTGACTCGGACAGTTCAGTGCATGTGTGAAACATGTTAAGAGAATGAAGTCACAGTTGCTAAAATAAATATACATATTTTTTGCTGTGAGCTGTATTGCTCTTCTTCCTGCTCAAAGTTCAATCAAACACCAGCCCTGACTGAAAACTATCCACAGTGCATGATGGGATACCCTGATGCTGTGTCCAAGGTCTGACTGGTAGAGGATGAAGGAGAGCAGGTTGCCAGTGGTCATCTGTCCGCTCTGGATGAACAACCTGCCGTAGTACAACATTAGGACCTGCATGACCAACCCTGTCAACTGTGGGGAGACACACACACACACACACACACACACACACACACACACACACACACACACACACACAGTTAAATAAGGTCGTTTGGAATGATGTGCTCAACACTCAAAAACTCACTCAAACGTCTCACCCTCCGCACGAGCAGGTAAACTGCACCGACAATGTCCCGCCGGGTCTTGAGGGCTTGCATGTCCATCAAACGGTCACCATAGCGACGGGCCTCATGTTTTTCTGCATTAAAGCTCCGCGCCACACGAATACTGGACACCACCTCCCTCGCTGCTTCGTTTGCCGACGCCATCGAGTTCTGCATCGCCAGGGACAACCTCTGAGGAAGGAGGAAAACGATTAAAAATAATGCCTCACACACAAGGAGCTCTTCAGTTCTCAGCGTTTACTCATCACTTGTCATCAAGCTACTCTCACCTGGTGGTGTGTGTCGTAGATGTTCTGAATGAGGCCGGTGACGGGCGTCTCCATCAGTACCAGGAACGTGAGCTTCCATGACAGATTCATCATCAGGGAGATCATGCCCAGGGTCTTGATGAGTGTCCTGAGCAGCACGTTGACGTTCAAACACACGGTTCTTCCCATCAGTTCGGTGTCTTTTGACAACCTATGTGTGATTTCACCTACACAGAAAATGAATAGAAATGTACTTCTGTCTCGTCCTGTTCCGTCATGTTTTCATCCCCATTTGTTTGTTAGTTAGCAGGATTACACAAAAACTGTTCAGCCAACTTCCATGAAGGAAATTTCCAGAGAGGAACTCATTACATTTTAAGCGGATCTGGATAAATGGGAGGATCCTGGAATTTTTTTCACCTTCTTTAACATCGTGAGATATGGTGTTTTTTTTTTCAATATCACTAGTTTCCCAGAGAATAATTTATGGATCTTGATGAAAGAATTCTGACATATTAAGAGAACTAATATCTATGAGTGAGTTTAATTTGATGCAGCTTGACTGAATGTAAGGGACAGTCGGGCCTTGGTGGAGATATGAGCTCTACCAAGTGCCATTAGTTGCCGTTCTTTGTTTGTCCTGGAATGCCCTTTCTTTATATACCTTATACTTCTTCTGTCCCTCATGTGCACTTATTCATACAGTGTAAACTGCAAGTCACAGGAGCCGTACCTGACTTTATGGTCTCGAAGAATCCAATTTCCTGTTTGGTCAAAGCCCCAAACAGTTTGACTTTCACTCTGCATGTGAAGGCGCTGATGGCACAAAGCAAAAGACCCCCTCTGCAGCCTGCACTGACCGAGCTGGTAAATAAAAGACAGGCAGTGAGACGTGAGCCACAGACACATGCTGTTGTCTGGAGGGAAATCACTGACTCTTACCTTCCCAAAGAGTACAGGCCCATGAAGAGGAGAGCTGATCGGAATTCACTCAGCTGGTACTGACCACCCAAGATGTCGATGACTCTCCCAGTGTAGAATGGAATGAACATCTCACCTGAGAGTAAAATCAGACACACGCACAGACAACAGATTATCATGAAGTCAGGGTCGCTGCAAAACCCCGGGGCCCCAAGCTGAGAGGGAGCCCCCCCTGAGAACGGCTCATTACATTGGTCCACAGCCACAAGAAGTTTGTGAGAACCCCTTAAATGTAATGATCGTTGCTCTAGGCAAGGTGTAATCTGCATGTGAACCTAAAGTTGCCTATGTGGTAAATGGTGAATATTTCGCACCTGTCTGATGGTTTGTTTGTTGGATTATATAAAAACTACTGAATGGATTTCCAACAAAGTTGGAGGAAGGATGGGACCCGGGCCAAGGAAGAACCCATGACATTTTGTCCGGATGTGGACAAAGGGGCAAATCCCTTGTGAGATTAAGATTTGCAATTTAAAAAAGAAAATAATTTAAAAAGTGCTAATTTTAGGGGATTTTTGGGGCTTGGTTGAGCTCTAATAGATCTACGGTTCAAAATGTGTGTTTTTAACAATAGTTTCCACTGTGTGTTCATCACAGCTGATAACAGTCTGGTAATTTTTCTTATTGATATATCAATATCCATGAAACCAATTCTTCAGCCTATTGATTTTATTATGATCCCCATTAGCATCAACTCTTCCTGGGGTCCACAAACAAAAACACAACGTTAAAGACAGTCAATTATATTCAAATCACAATATCAAGTATGTTTCTGGAAACATATTATCCTACAATATTCCAATGCACTATACTTATCCTCTATAGGCCCTTTGCCTTCGCCCTCTGTGTACTTACAGACAACAGCCAGCGACAGGAACACAGACCCTCCCAGCAGCAGGAGGTAGTCGGGTCTGTACAGCCTCAGCACTCTCACGAACAGCACCCGGGCCTTCTGCCTCGTCTCTTTACCGGCGGCCGCCTGGTCGGTGTCCGGGAAGGTGATCTCCCAGAACAGCGCAGCAGCCATGGACGCGGCGGCGCACAGCAGCCAGCAGCAGCGCGCATCCGCCAGTCTCCCACACTGGCCCTTGTCATGGTACAGCGCCTCGGAGCCGGTCTCAAACACCGCGGGGAGCAGACAGTACGCCGCTATAACACGCACCAGCAACGGCCTGAGGTCCCCGAGGGCGAGCAAGGACAAGACCGTCAGAGCCGAGCACCGGAGAGCCGCACAAACCCAGAGACGTGCAAGATGCGAAGAGACGCTGAGCGTCACCACAAGTCCTGACGCGTAAAGCAAAGACAGGTCGACGCACACGGCCGCTATCAGAGCAGCCGCTTTGTGAGTGAGTGATGTTTTTCCTGCCATTCCTCCAGCTACAGTTATCCTCGTGTGACCTGCTCTGCTGCGTAAACTATGTTTTTGTTTCCATCCACTTTCAGTTTCATTTTCTAGCAAGGGCAGGGGGTTTCCCTTAAACCCAAACTGCACAGTGCAAAACTGAAACCTCGAGTAGGAGAGCTCAGGATTATTAAAACGAACATTTACACCTATCAGCCATTGAAAAGTAATGGATTTCACATAGATTTGTCACACATCCATCACATAGCACACCAGGGCCCACATATGGCGAGGAATGGCACTTGGGCCAAAATAAGCCATAGCAATACCGCATGTAAACCTAAGGTGCCAAAGGTAGCCTGAATTTGTTTTGTGTTATTTGAGTCATATTCTCTAAATACAACTGTTGGCTCACATCCAGATTACACCTCGCAGAGAGCACCGCATGTTTGCCAAAACTGGTCCACATTTTTTGGGGGATATTTGCTATTTTACAAGTGGGCAACTTTGGGCTCACATCCATTTGTGCAGACCACATAGAGACCAGAAGTGCTGCATCATTGCCTGAAGTGGCCCACATCCATATGCGGTGTCCTTTTCTTCCGTCACCTAACTGATCACATCTTTATCCATCCTGGATGAAAACCTCCACTGGTGTCTCTGACAGTTTTCTCCTTTAGCACATTAAACATCTCACAAAGAAAAAGTCACTCTTATAACCCAGATCGTTTATTTGACATTAAATACATGTGTGGGACATATTGAGATTACAGTATGATATAAATCACATGTGAAGTATATTTAAGGCTTTTACTCATGTCCAGTCTCAGTGGAGGATTTTTCTAAATCAGGGGCCACAGTTAATACAGAGGGGCCAATTATGTCTAATATCTGTGCACAATTGATTCAGTAGGTGAACATTTAAGTAACTTCTTGTTACTGTCAGCTCTATCGCTTTGAGCAAAGACTCACATCAATGAATATACTGTATTTTGGAAATATTTCCTTGTTCAAGCACATTGTGTACTTAAAAAAAAAAGGTATAAAAAATTTCTGAACAAATTGTCAAATTATTCTGTAGTAAGTGACTAGTTTATTTGAAAAAAAGACAACTGACGGGACAGGGGCCCATCAGATTTCAGCTGGGACCAGTGACCACATATTTTTCAGGTCTATATAACTCAATATGTGGATCACTGATTGCATAAGGTGGGCAAGTCATTTCCGAGAATGACTTTCTCCTCCGTGCCTTGTTCATCGATGGTGACAATGAAGGCCACGCCGCCACTGGAGCCGTCACGGTTCATTGCCAAAGAGAGAGCTATGAGAGAAAAGAGAGAGAGAGAGAGAAAGAGAGGGAGAGAGAAGGAGAATGTGAGAGACCATAGACTTTATATAAAGATGGACAACGTGTCTCAACGTGCTCCCACTATCCAATAATGAAGCGAAAATATCCAAACGTGAAGTCTGTGCATTAGTGATGGTGAAGCCTCGCTGATACACAACATCACGAGTCTCAGCTGTCAATCATCATGTTTCATCCCATTTTTATATCATCAAACTAATTAAAACCAAACTTATCAGAGACATGAACACTTGAACCAACATCAGAGTGATAAGAACCACATAAAATAGTATTTAATTGACATGTACATTGATTTTAGTTCTATGTCCCTTCTGCTCACATGGAGGAGACAGAGTTTATGACCTATACTGCAGCCATCCACCAGGGGCTTCACTTTCGGGGAGATGTCATGTCTTCCATCTTGAGGTGAAACAGGTGAGGACACTGAACTAAAATTGTTTCTATGAGACAAAATATTTAATATAAGATGAAATAAGAGAATGATTGATCCTCTCACTAGTTAGTGAAAAAAATAAAAAACAAAACTTACTGTTGACAACAAACTGCTGGCACTCCTCTCTGCTCATTCCCCGGCGATACTCCGCATCAACAAACCCGTACACGTAAAAGCTGCCAGAGCCTCCAATTGCAAATGGCTGCCTTGTCAGGAGACCGTTGAGGGTGGCAAACACCTGGGAGAGGTCAAAGGTCACCGGACCAGAAGGAAACACTTATGTTACATTTATCCCAGTGATCTTTCTTGTCCTCTGCAGTCAGCTACTCGTGCTTTACTCACCTGTCCTCCATCTTTTTTGTCCCAGCCGGCCACGATCAGATGCGCTGACAGCTCCTCCTTGTACTTGTACGAGACGTTCCGCACCAGAGTGGCAGCTGAGCGAACCTGGGGGTCGTCACCTATCTCAATACTGACAGGAGCAGAAGGCACAGTGGTTGATGGCCTGACCACTGCAGTTTCACTTCACAGTATCTTTGACCTTTGACGACCAAAATCGAATCAATTCATCCTTGAGTCCAGGTGAACGTTTGTGCCAGATTCTTGAGATACGAATTTCACAAGAATGGCACGGATGGATGGAAAACATAATGCCCCCGGCCAATGACTGTGCATTATGATTTAGATTCATTCTTAAGGACACTTGTGAAGTGCTGATATATTTTTCATTGAAACTGCCAGTAGCTGAAACTTGGTGATGAATGTGAACAATGAAGACATAAAATGTGAAAACTCGTATTCCTTGCTAGTTTTTCAGTCGCTGGAATCAGGAGGGCTCGTCCAGTCGCAGCTGGACTACACTTCAGTACCTGTGGACATCCAGCTGGTAGTTGACGATCTCTGCAATGGTCTGAGCGTCTGCTGCAGATCCTGACAGAGCACAGTAGATCTTGTCATGGAGGGGAGACAGTTTGTTCATCACCCTGTTCACCACTGATTCTCTGGATGGAGGAATGAATACAGAGGGAAAAGAAGAGGATGTAAAGTGTGTGAGGAAAGGTGGAGAGAGAGAGAGAGAGAGAGAGAGAGAGAGAGAGAGAGAGAGAGAGAGAGAGAGAGAGAGATTTCAGATAGGGTAGACGATAAGCCCCAAAATGATATAAAGTTAAAAAGGATATTGTGATCATGGAGGAGGCTCAGAGCTCCAGTGAACCAGGGAGAGGTGATTGGCACAGATGAGACGAGTTGGCCAATCAACTCTCCCTGGATTCAAGAGGCAGCAAATGGGCTGCCAGGGAGAGAGAGAGAGAGAGAGAGAGAGAGAGAGAGAGAGAGAGAGAGAGAGAGACAGACAGACACAGAGAGAGACAGAGAGACACAGAGAGAGACAGAGAGAGACAAACAAGAGCAGAGACGGAGAGAGACAGAGCGAGACAGAGAGAGAGAGAGACAGAGAGAGACGGAGAGAGACAAACACGAGCAGAGACAGAGAGAAACACAGAGAGAGACAGAGAGAGAGAGACAAACAGAGAGAGACAGAGAGAGACAAACAGAGAGAGACAGAGAGACAGAGAGAGACAAACAGGAGCAGAGACAGAGAGAGACAAACAGGAGCAGAGACGGAGAGAGAGAGACAGACAGACAGAGACAGACAAACACGAGCAGAGACGTAGAGAGACAGACAGAGAGACACAAACAGGAGCAGAGACGGAGAGAGACAGATAGAGAGAGACAGAGAGAGACAGATAGAGAGAGACAGATAGAGAGAGACAGAGAGAGACAGAGCTCACCTGAGCTCACCTGAGCTGCAAAGCCCACTTTAAGTTGAGTTGTTTGGATTTATTTGTTTGGCTTAAAGAAATGAAGATGGTGAAAAGCAACAGAACTGTCTGTGTCGGAGACTCCGGTGGCACGGTCAATTGCCAGATGTATATATGTATGTTTGTAAAGCCCTTTGGTCAGATTTGGTGGTTTAAACGTGCTGTATAAATAAACAGAGACGTTCCAAACTGTTGACTTTACGCAAGAATTGAATCCTGTAAGATCCAAGATGGTTTGAACACTAGGTGGTGTTATGAGCCGTGTTCAAACCATACATTTAGATTTATATAAATGTTGTCATAAATGTGATATTAAAAGCAGTATTAATGTATTTCATCAAATAACAGTCATACAATTTAGTTTACAGCTCAAGAGAACAGCAAAACATTTTACATTGAATTATACTGGACACAGTGCACGCAAACACATGCACACGCACTAACTTACCCCGCAGACACTCGGGAGTCAGACCCCAGCACGACTCCTCCATTGAACTCTATGGCGATGATGGTTGTCTACAAACAGAAGGAGAAATGTTCTGAACTGCTGCGTATTTACGCATCTGGCACAGGAGTAACAAGACATCCCGCCTCTTATACTTACTCCGGTTTTCACCTCCTCAGACAACCACTCAGGCCCCGTGTCTCCCGACATGTTGATGCAGAGACTCCGGTACCGACGACAGCGACTCGACCTGCCGGACAGCCGAGGAGAGAGGAGGGAAAGGGCGACGCCTGACGGAAACAGAAACCTTCCGTTTAACGTCGTTTCCTTGTTGGAAAATTGTGTTTTTCACCAGTTCTCTTGCTTTTTGTGACCGAATCAATTCTGCGTCAGCCGGACTCCATGTTTTCCTGCAAAGCGAAATTGAAAGTTAAACTGTCCCTCCTGTGTGATTCAAACGAACGTACGCGTTGGGTGCATTTTTTAAGATATGATAAAACTTTATCGATGTTCTTTACACATTCACCTGTAAAAGCAGTAGATAGTCAGGATGATGTAGACAAGAGATAAATAAAGGCAATAGAAAAAATATATAATAGCAATAAACTGTATGTAGTAGAACTAAAAAACGATGTGTATAATGATTCAGGTACAGTGTATTATACATGTATACAGTGCTGGTTGACAGTCATATAGAGTGTGTTCAAGTGATGTGTGTGTGTGTGTGCAGCATGTCATTAAATTCAACTCTAAAAAGAGACTTATCATGATTGTAACAACAAAGGAGGATCAGACTCTCCTTCTGTATGACAGACCAAATACAGTAAAATGAAGATTTATGTGATCATGACGATGTGCAGTGTCAGTGATGCAAACTTTACGCAACATGTTGGAACACAAATGTTCTTAGTTGAACAGATGTTAAATAAAACATTTCACACTGAACACTTCACAGTCCTGCAAAACTGAAATAGTTTCAGGAGGCATTTAATACAATGCAAGTGCAAGTCACATGTTTTTGACAAGCAATGTCTCCACTTTTCATTCTCTGCTGAGGAATTTTATGCAGAATTTTATGTTCTGATTAATTCAAAAACATAAAGGTTTTAACCGAGACGACGCTGAGTGACACAAGGTACTCATCTTTTTATCGGAGGCACTGGAACAAAAGCCTGTGTTTTAATTCCTGTGTGATGATTGAACTTTAAAGTTTGGTATAACGGTCATTAACTCCACTTCAGAGCCACAAAACGCTAAATATTTGTATTAAAACATAATGAGAGGGAATTCAAATTTGGGGCAAGTGCAACACAAACACATCAGAAATCGACGAAGATATGTTGAAGTACAGAACTAAAAAAGAAAGAAAGAGGAAGGTTTTGGAAACTATTTATTTTAAATTTACATTTTTCCGTGTGTCACAAATACATGAAGACAAAACATAAAAAGCAAAAAGAAACCTGATTTATTTAAATGGAAACAATTTCATTTGATTTGAAGTTTGATCTTGAGTTTGTTTAAACTAACTAACAGGTTACACAGCTGCTAACTACACACTGTTAAATATGTTTTTATGACTTCAGGTGTCTGGTTTTTATATCCCAGTCCAACATAACAATTTAGAAATAAAGCTGTGGAGTTGAATCCAAATCAATACAAAACAAAATGAAAATGTCAGCAGGAGTTTGAGGGTGGTCACTCATGGTGGAACTTGGGCAGCTTGTCACCAGGTACGACCACATGCTCCACCCCCGTTTCCGTGACCACCACCAGGTTAGCCACACCGCCGCTGACGTTGTCTCTGCCCATGGCCAAAGCAAGAGCTGAGGAGTCGGGAAGAGGGCGATGAAGCAAAGGGAGGGAGGAGGAGGCAGGAAGACAGGAACAACAACAAAAATGGAAGGTTAAAACAGGAAGTGTGCAACATTTATACAGCTCCTAACAACAGCTAACAGCTGAAAGTGTTAAAAACAGATTTCCATTTTAGTCAAAACAAAACAAATTATTTCCAAATCCTTAAATCAACATCCTGAAAAATCCAGTGTAGTCTATAGGAGTTTGCATACATAAGCAAGATAATACCATTAAGGGCAAACTGTAGACATTCTTCTCTGCTCATGTTGGGTTTGTATTTGGCATCAACGTAGCCGTAGATGTAAGTGCTTCCGGAGCCACCGATGGTCACAGGCTGACGGAGTAACATCCCACCCAGAGACACGACGTACACCTGGGGAACCGAGGAGGACACCGTTATATGCAGCAGAGGCTTTACATACTCAGCACTGTCATCACCTCAACCTCAACCAACCTGTGGCCCGTCCTTCTTGTCCCAGCCTGCTGTGATGAACCCGGCCTGCAGCTCCTCTTTGTTATTGTAGCACAGTTCCTTCAGCACCGACGCTGCTGCTATCACCAGTGGAGGCGTCTCCATCTGGACGCTGTGGATTAGGGTCAACAAAGGTCAGGGGAACTACATTTTTAAAGAAGACAAATGATTCCTTTTCAGGTTTTCTTTCCTCTTGTGTTTTGTATAGATTTTTTGGAATGTAAATGTGAACGAAAAAAGTTAAAAAGCCCAAAGTCTGTGGTAGCTCCACAGAAATCACTGACATTCGACATCATGATGCCGTTGAGAGACTGTTTTTTTGGGGCCTTCTGGTTTTTGTTTCTAGTTTGACCAATCACATTTGAGCAGGTTTTGGTTGCCCACAAGTGAACAGTTCGTGTGCAGAGCAAAAGAGGCAGAACATATTGAACGAAATGCATCGTCAATGGGCTTTTTGATTTATCTGGATTCACGTGCAGATAGCTGTTAATAGAGATCAGCCAAAATATCGCCTGGACCTAAAACACCAACAGAAAGCATCACTGTTTGAGTTCTGCCAGTCGAACGTGGAGAAACGTTCGACTGGCGTGGACTCGTCTGATTGTTAACAGTATACAGCGAACAGAAGATAGAGCCTCGGTCTTGTCGACTTTGTGTGTATGCAGACATGTACATGTATCACTTGGGCATAATGTGTGTAATATGTGTACATGTATTTGTAGAGTATGTGTGTAGGGTACCTGTGGAAGGACAGGTGGAATTTGGCAGCCTTGGTGACGGCCTGAGCATCTGCGAGCGAGCCGGACATGCAGCAGAAGATCTGGTCATGAACCTGAATCACCTTGTTGATGGTCTTAGATGAGACAAATTCCCTGAAGACGAGAGAATGAACACAGTCAAAACACAGAGCGACTCCACCATCTGCGGCAGGACGTCTATCACAGAGTGTAAAATGAAGATGGACGACGTGACAGCTCCCCAAAATGAAGCTAAAGCATCATGATCAACACCTGGTGACTGGCAGCAGTATAGGTCATTAATCCCGCCTCCTCCATGTTTGTGAATGGGCCATGGATCAAAGTAAAGAATCAAAAGTAGACGTGTCATTTTATCTAGTTCTTATCAGATGTTCAAGTGTTCATGTTCCTAATAAGTAGGCAAAACTAGGCAAAGCAGTTTTATTCATAAAGCTTAATTCAAAATCAGAAAGCAGAGTTTAAAACAACTTTCAAGAAAACAAAATGCATCAAAAGGAGCCGAATAAAAGAGGTAAAAGAAATTATAAGGATGAAATCTGGGAGTAAAATAATACAAATAAAACAGATAGAGATAACGAAAATATAAAAATAGATCAATCAAGACAATGATGGTATGACCTGTGGTTTATATACAGTCTGTGGTTTATATACAGTCTGTGGTTTATATACAGTCTGTGGTTTATATACATCTGTTTAAGATTTCTATTTTTTTAATTTCCTCGGGTGCATGTGTACTTATTTGTAACTTTAAATATACCGATGTTTCTTATCTTATCTTATCTTATCTCACCCTCCCATTGAAGCCCTGGAGTCTGAACCAATCACGACCCCTCCGTTGAAAACAGCAGCCAGGATGGTGGTCTGAGGGACGAGAGGGAGAGTATCTGTGAGTTGGGATTCTCCAGCATGGAGAAGAAGCCGAATATGACAGAGGAAGAAAAATACACAAACACAGCATCACATGCGTCATTTCCCATGGCGTTACTCAAGGCTATGAACTCTGGGATTTGGAGTTCCGTGGGGGATTTTTCTCACTGAAAATGAAAGTGTAGTTTTCTTTGTAGAAACATAAAGAAAAAACTCTTTTAGATATAAAAGCTGAACATTCACTCATACAACAACATCTGGAATATTTACTCCTTTGTCCTTTCGCTTTGTCTCTATTCAGGTGAAGCATCACCTGTTCGCAGCGGATTTCGGTTATTGACTATCTTAGTTTTGAACGGGTTCTTTCGTGTTTCATGAGTAGAGAGAGAAACAGAGAGGACACCGGATTCACTCACCCCTGTGCTGACTCCTTTGACTCGTGAGTCCGTGCAGCGTTTCTCCATTTTTATCTCCGAAATCGAAAGAGAGGACGGAGAGGTGGCACACCGAGTCAGAACAGCGACCTCCGGCGCACCGTGACGCACCGTGACGCACCGGGGCGCAGAGAGACGCGCAGAGGAGCCGCAGTCACATCCACTATGGCGCTATCAAATGTCCTGGAAACTCCTGCAGCCGGGTTTGATTTCGACAACGCAGCGAGGTATGATCTTGATCTAATGATTCTGAGCCACAGATTGAATCTGCGATGACCACAATAACATGTAAACTCCGGTTACTCTTGAGAGTTCAGCAGGAACAAAAGTGAAAGTAACTTTTTTTCCTGCGTTCCTTTAATCAACGACATACTGATAATGTGTTTATTATAAATGTAATATATATTCACAGATGACCCATGATCTATCTCTCTGTCTGTAGAAATGCTGCTTTCGAGGGTCTTTTTGCAGGACAGGCACCTAAACCTCTGAAAACAGGCACCACCATCGCAGGGGTGGTGTTCAAGGCAAGTTCAATTCTGAGTAAACTGCACTGATATAAATATAAATAGACAAAAATTTATTGATGATACTTAAAAATATGTAAATTTGATTCTGCACATATTTTTCTGAGCATATATTGACTTTTCAGCGAGTCAGTGTTGTGCATCAGATCCAAATGAATAAAGACAGAAACTTTCAGAAAGATGAAACATGACTGTGGACAAAGAGGAAATGACACTATTAGAAAATCAAACAATAACCCAGCATGGACATTACAAAAAAATGGAATTGTGAAGTTTGTTGATGTAAATGTTAAACTCCGACCTCCAATTCAACATTGCCTACCTGGCCAAAACAAACAATCGGCCATCGTCTGATGATGAATTAGCCTCTGGGGGCAACGGCCAATAATTAGGGGCTTCCAGTGTAGACTCAGCTTTCCATTCACTGTACCTGCACTGTTTATAGTCCAACTAGTTTCTTAAATCAAGAGTCGAACGTTTGTCCCCTGTCAGGGACCAAGTAATATTTATCGTCTTGGTGCAGGATGGCGTGATACTGGGAGCAGACACACGAGCGACCTCCAGTGAAGTGGTGGCCGACAAGATGTGCGCCAAGATCCATTACATCGCCCCGAACATATAGTAAGTTTCACGAGTGTCGGAGCAGAAATCCACCATCAAATACTCACTAGAATCATTCTGTGATGTTTTGTATTTTTACTGAACAGTGCATTCTGCCATGAACTGCCTCCTCTAGTTATATCAAAGTCCTATACATCCCAGAATGCCACATGAGAGTGCAGTTTTCCCTCTTTAGTTAAATCTGTCCCTCTATAGACATGCACTAAACACTAGAGATCCTCTGGACATCCGCTGGGGCTGTATGTCTGAGAGCCTCCGGACTTTCTGCAGACTTTCTCCAGCCAGTCCCCAAGTAAAATGTCCACAGAAACTCTGGAGGAGCCGACGAGAGAACACAGCAGGAGATCCTCCGCTGGATTCACCGTGAGCAAGTGGGTGTGTTGATTTATAACATGCGACAGATGCACAAATGAAAAAACAAAGACAAAACAATCATCTCAGGATGAAAAAGCGGTGCCATACTCGTTAGAAGACACGGGTGAAGATGTCACGAGAGTTTGTGGAAGAACCAACATCAGTATCGATATTAACCCGTCACGTCCTGCCTGCTGCTCCCCCCCTCACCTGAGCGCTCCAGAGATTTCTGTTTTGTTGTGAACTTGTCTCCTGCTGCTTTGTTCATGTGTGAAAGGCAGCAAACCTTCAGAAACCAATTCTGCAGACATCCTCTGGAGATCATGTCCAACAACGACAACGACATGACCCCTCACCTTGCCTTTCCTTCCCCCTCATTTGTTTTCTCACAGTAGCTTTACTTCTTCTTTCTCTCTGTAGTTGTTGTGGAGCAGGTACAGCAGCAGATACAGAGAAAACCACAGAGCTGGTCTCCTCCAACCTCACCATCTTCTCGCTGAACAGTGGGAGGAACCCTCGTGTCGTCATGGCCGTCAACATACTGCAGGATATGTTGTACAGGTTTGTGTTGCCCTTTGACACGTACTTATAACTTCGGGTGTGGAAACAAGTTACACACGATTTTAAAGTAGCCCTCACTTTCTTTAAAGTTCATTTTTCAAATGTTTGATCTCTACTCCTCAGGTATCACGGCCAAATTGGTGCAAATCTTATACTGGGAGGAGTTGACTGCACAGGGAACCACCTGTACACAGTGGGACCATATGGGAGTGTGAATAAGATGCCTTACCTTGCAATGGGTATGTTTAACACTCTTCTGTAAGTATGTGCACAACTGTTATAGTAGGAGCAGAGTCTGTGGAATTACTTACACTTCCCTTATAATTAAAGATTCAATTTTTGACTTGTTAGGACGCTGTGGAAAACCTGTGTGCTTACTACGACTGCTCAGGTCTTTTACTTTATCAAATGTGTCACTTGAAACTGAAACGCAAGATAATAATATATAAACAACATTATATATTATAATTTGCTGCAGATATGCATCTTATCCACTCTCAGACTACATCAGCTGGATTTGCTCTGTTGTGTTCATGCAGGATCCGGTGATCTGGCTGCTCTCGGGATTTTAGAGGATCAGTTCAAACCTGATCTGGAGGTATGTGATTATTAGTCCTCATCATTTAGACTGAATCACAGAAGTGTTTGATTAACTTTTTATCATCTGTATTTGGATAATGGCTGGTATAGTATGGCAGTGCCAAATAAGTCTCTACATTAAACACATGGATTCTTCTCCATATTGATTTGTGTCTGTTAGCTGGAGGAGGCCAAGGAGCTGGTGCGTGTCGCCATCAACGCGGGCATCATGAACGACCTCGGCTCAGGCAACAACATCGACATCTGCGTCATCACCAGAGAAGGAGTGGACTACATCAGACCATACCAGGAGTCAGAGTACAAAGACAAGAGGTACAAGCTCCACTTTATTCAAGCTCTGCTCCCTGGACAGATTCTGCATTTCAGTCACTCAGATCTCTGCCCATTCCCAGCAGTCCCCTGAAATTCAATCGAGCGTCACCATATTTCACACACTCACAGACATCAGTTCCCTAAACATGCCTGATTTTTTTCAGCGATATCCATAAAGATTATTCCCTGGGAATTTGGTGAAAATGTAAAAAAAACCCTCCTGTCTCGCAGTTACAGAAACTGATAAAAAGAAAATTCCGGAGTCCTTCCCCTGATCTGGATCAGCATGAACATTAATAAGTTCTTTCTCCCTCTCTCTCGCTCTTTCTCCTAGGAAAATGAAATACAGGTACCGTCACGGCACGACAGCGGTTCTGACCGAGAAAGTCATCCCCTTAAAGCTGGAGGTTGTACAGGAGACGGTGCAGCAGATGGACACAGCCTGACCAGGATCACTTTAACACCACAACATTTTTCGTATTGTTATTTGTCAGATATCAAATAAAAGCAGTAAAAAATCTCAGATGTTTGATAAACGTCACCGTGTCTTCTGCTCTGCTGCTGTACTTCACTGATATGGAACAGAAACTCTAATACTTCAGCGGTTACTGCAGCACTACAGCAAGAAGGGCGGCCAAGATTCAAACATGTTTTTACAATAAAGAATCATGATAATAAAAATAATAAATAAAATCCAGTCTGATGTCAGTTGCCTCTTTTGATTCATCATATCCAATAAAAAGAAAAAGGTTTTGTGCTGTAGGTTATGTTCATTTATGTCATTGTGAGTGTATGTAAGTGTGAAATGTGTTAAAATGTTTAATTGGGTGACTATAAATATATATATATATATATATATATTTAATCAGTTTAGTCACAGATGCCCCTAAACATTTGGGGCATCTTAGCCTATGCTCTTTTTTTTTTAGCAAATACAGGATGGTTGAATAAAACTTTTCTTTTTTAAATCAAACAAACTTTACACAATTAAATGTGAATGTGAAATCTGAACTATATATATATATATATATATAGATGTACATGCTCAATGTTCTCTAATAATGGTGTAGTTTACCAGGTCGTGATGGTAAATTGATGCACATTGTTATGTACTCATGTACTACTGATAAATAAGTCAGCTGACTTCCCATAACCTCAGTGCTGCATTCCTGCCTAGAGACAGATGATGAGAAAATACCACGCTTTCCTATTGGTTCGTGCTTTGGCTCGATTTTGTTCTTTTATTCCAGATTATTTTTCATTCTAACCGATTAACTATTTGATTAAACAGACAGACATGCACTTGATTAGTTATCGAAGCTTGGACACAGTTCTGTGTCTCACATAGTTATTTTATATTTTGTGAGACGACGCCACAGAAATTCTAAAAACTTTCACTTTCGGATTCATTGTTACGCACAAGGAAATTATTCTTGACACGTTGTCAGGCGCCTTCATTATTTCGGAAGTTTTAAGCATCTTCACGATAGAAATACATAGAACATATTTTTCATTTTCCACTTAAATACACGATGGCTCTTCTGGACGTAAGTGGTTTTAATCGTTACTCTGAACTGCGCCGTCAGATTCTTCCAGCGGGACAGACACATCTCGTGGACCGAACCAACCACTACAGCTTTGGGACCAAAACTCCAGAGTTCGCTTTACCTCTGGGTGTAGACGTGAGTACCAGGATGTTTGTGATGAAGTTATTAAACTGAATCCTGTCCGGTAAACCTGCCACAAGCGTGACGCGTCAGAAGCCCCAGACATTTTACGCGTCTCTTGTTTTCACTGTGTCTGTTTCAAATCATGCATTTATCTTAATCATCATGGGCTATTAGCAACATATTACGATATGAAATGTATATTCCACTCTCATGTTCTTTGACACACACACACGCACACACACTGTGGCATTACTCATGCGCCTTTCTTTCTGGTTCCTTTCCAGCCCTCAGCGTTTCTCAAGTCCTGCAACCAGGAAGCAGGTGTGTGTATTGACCTGAACCACGGTACCACCACCTTGGCCTTCAAGTTCAAACATGGAGTCATCGTGGCTGTGGACTCCAGAGCCTCAGCTGGACGTTACTTAGGTGAATACACACATCTGAAGAAGCATGAAAGCTAGAATCACCTTCCTGTGGTTTTATGCCTCCACTAACCAGTGCAGTTTCA
The DNA here is from genome assembly GCF_009819705.1 of Hippoglossus hippoglossus. Lineage (NCBI taxonomy): Eukaryota > Metazoa > Chordata > Actinopteri > Pleuronectiformes > Pleuronectidae > Hippoglossus > Hippoglossus hippoglossus. The sequence goes on from NC_047161.1 coordinate 1,989,584, forward strand.
GTCTACTTCCTCATGACATCCTTGTAACCTTTGACCCAGGACACTCTGCATCTATGGTCCAGTCTGTAGTCATATTGCCCAGTCACCATCATATCCAAAATACTTATTCATCAACTAAAGCTCTTCAGGAGGAGATTTGAACTGTAAAACTTTACTGCTAAATGACAAGTTTAACTGTGGTGCTGTCATCTTGATTCACTCTTGGTCACTAATCGTTTCCCTTTTCCAAAATGTGTCATGGCCTCGCAGCTTCCAACGATGTCAACAAGGTCATAGAGATCAACCCCTACCTGCTGGGCACCATGTCGGGCAGCGCTGCAGACTGTCAGTACTGGGAGAGACTCCTGGCTAAAGAATGCAGGTCCGTCATGCAGTTCTTTGAAAACACACATAGACTATATCAATATATAAGATAAAATTAGATTTTATTAATCCCAAAGGAAATTCTTGTGCTAGCTTGCTCCAAGATATCCGAAGAGATCACAGAATCCCAATATACACAGGTTTTTTAAGGACAGTGTAAAATAGGCTGATTTATCAATTGATTTTGTAAATAATTTATCGGTTCTTTCTTTTATTATTCCTTCATCCAGACTGTACAGGCTAAGGAACAACCACAGGATCTCTGTGGCTGCTGCCTCCAAGCTGCTGTCCAACATGATGCTGGGTTACAGAGGCATGGGCCTCTCTATGGGGAGCATGATCTGTGGATGGGACAAAGAGGTGAGCTGTCGACGTTTTTGTCTCACAATCATCACAGTATTTATCTGGTAATCCCACTGACAAACAAACAAACAAACAAACAAACAAACAAACAAACAATCAAGCCAACTGACAGAGGGGTAAAAACCTAACCTACTTTGTGAAGGTAAATATTCACTTGATATCCATATGCCTCTTGGTTCTGAACCACCCACTGACAGTGTAAATCTAGATATATAATCATGAAGGAGCCAGTTATACATTCCTAAAATATAAAATTTTAATGATATCATTTTTTTGCAATGTGCTTATTGTTATTTCTCTTTCTTGAAGCCCTTGTATTGTTTTCTCAGAATCTAGTGGACTGGTAAAATACTGTAAGCAGCTTGTGTTTGGGTAATAATGGATAACTGTGCTGCTCTCCAGGGCCCTGGTTTGTACTATGTGGATGATAATGGGACGCGTCTGTCAGCCAGCATGTTCTCTACCGGCTGTGGGAACATGTACGCCTATGGCATAATTGACAGCGGTTACAGGGAAGACATGACGGTAGAGGAAGCGTATGAGCTGGGTCGTCGAGGCATCACTCACGCTACGCACAGGGACGCCTACTCCGGTGGAGTGGTGAACAGTGAGTATGCTCTGAGAACTTTTGTTTTTCACTTTTAGCATTGTTGAGTTATTTAAGGCTTTCAGCTGAAGGGACATTTTTGTCCATCAGTTCGTACAATAATTTCTTCAATCAGTGACGCTATGGTCCAAACTGATATGTCATTTCCTGTCAGCCATTATCAAAGACAGCGTTAACCTGTGTGTGTGTGTGTGTGTGTGTGTGTGTGTGTGTGTGTGTGTGTGTGTGTGTGTGCAGTGTACCACATGCGAGAGGACGGATGGATCAAGGTGTGTAAAGAAGACGTGTCCGAGCTGATCCATCGCTACAGGAAGGGAATGTTCTGAACTTGACCCCGAAACAAAGATCAACCTTAACAGTCCCAAAACAGTCCAATCATAGGTTTGATATTGTTAAAATGATGTAACTTTATAAATTTGATTAAGAGATGAGACTTTATTGTGGGAGTTTGTGGGTAATGTAGTGTGTGGTCGAGATGATCTCAATGATTTTTAATAAATTAGATGTCAGTAAATTTAGATGTAACTGGGTCAGACCTTTGTTTCGTTATTGTTCTTCACATCATGTAATGTGGGTCCTGAACATGTTGATGCTGTAGCTCTTCAAGTTTCCATGTAGTATGTGTGAACTATATTGACTGTAAATAAAGATGGACGACATGACTGCTCCCAAAACTGAAGCCAAATCATCTGGATCGCCCCCTGCTGGCTGGCTGGGGTGTAGTTCACAAACCCCGCCTCCTGTATGTCAAAATCCACATTAAAGAAATGTTTCTAAAAGATTGTTTCTGTCATTTTAAGTTGTTTTGAGTTGAAGATTGATGTACGTTCAAGTGTTCATGTTTCTGGTAAGTTAGGTTTTTTAATTTGATATTTGACGATATAACAACATGACCGACTCACGATTGATAAAGCGTATGTTGGGAATTGTGTCTTGAATTCTATAAATGTTTTATTTCTACATTGAGTAGTGGAAGTAAATATTTAGTTCACCTGATCATTACAGGAGGATCTAAAGAAATACTACGACAAACTGGATGTGCAAAACCTCTGCAAAAAAAAATCCACCTTAAACCTGAGACTTCCACATCGTGACACCGATAACTGGTCTCGCAGTCGAGGACACGGTTATATCAGTTCATGTAAAAAGTTTGTACTTGTTCATTGGTTGGTAATGCAGCAGCTGTGATGTCATCTGTTGCCGTGCAGAACTCCGGCCTGCAGGTTTGGCCCATGGGTCCCACAGCACATTACATCTAGTTGAGTCCAAGCAGCCTAAAAACTAATTCCTTCACAGTTCCGATGTCATCAGTTTCCGGGCAGATTTCAGTTTTCCCAGGAAGAAGCAAAGCACCGCTCTGATCTGAGTGAGTGTGAGCGAGAGATCAGTGGATCTGCTCATGTCTGATAATGAAAACACTCAATCACAAAGTGGTTTTACACACGACTACAAAAACAACTGTATAATAATAATAATGAGATTATTAAGACAGCAGCAAATCAAACATGAAAATTTCCTTCATAATAAAACCACCACAATCATTTTCTTGTCATGTGTAAAATGTCTTTGTCATTTTCCTGTTGAGAGTCACAGGTTTGACCAAATAGCTTTTTCCTTGCTGCTCTTACAGGTCAAATCCACATTAGTTTATTCTCTGGGACAATAATGAACATTTGAACTTTCACAGATGTGTTGAACTTTTCTACACGTTGAATCACAAAGAGGCAGAAATCCCAGAGAAGATCAGAGACTTTATTAAAAACAGAAGTACAAAGGGAATGAAACAGCAAAGCATTTTAATTTTACATTTATCTATAAAAACCCAACACAAGAAGAGAAATTGAGCCTCAACGTTCAGTTTCTACACTGTAAAAATGAAAACTTGAAATTGTGTTACTGCGATTTCTAAATATAATCAACAGAGAATATTTAATGGATTTGTAAACGTATTTGCTTCAACTAACTTTACTAAGTTAAATTTGTAAAGTTGCTGAAGTTATGTTGGCAAAACACAAAATGGTACGTTTGTGATATGACACGTCTCATGTCTCATCAGGGGAAACGTGACCTAACGTCATGAAGGTGAGTGTTTAGGTTGAATACAGGACAGAAATTCTGGTTCTGCAGCTGCCTATTTTGGCGGCTGTGGCTCAGGAGGTAGACCGGATCATCCACTAACCAGAGGGGCACAGGTTCGATCCCCAGCTACTCCAGTCCGCATGACCAAGTGTCCATAAGCAAGACACAGAACGCTAAAACTACCCGACAGCTTCGTGGACAATGTGTGTGATTGACGTGTGACAGAAAAAACACTGAGTGAGTGAATGTGACTGAGTGAGTACGGTAATGTGTCTGAGTGGTCAACAAGACGATATCAATGTATTCAAATGTTCATATGGAGAACATCACTGCTCAGGGTGATCAACTTCACGTCTGCATGTGGAATCAACTGCTTGAATCCTCTGGAGCCTGACGAGCAGGGACACTAGAACTCGCAGCTTTGAGAAAATGTGAAGTTTTTAAATTCACGAAAGATAAGTTCAGTAATTTTGCGCTGTTCGAACCTTTTCATTTTTGCAGTGTAAATGTTAACAAGGCTAAAACAGAAAAGTCCCTTGTCCCTAAAAACTAACAGGAAAATTAACAACATTTCATATGAGATACTTAAAACATCCCACAACCCTTTTATAATCTCCACTAAAATGAACTTTAAAGGTTAAGAACACAGCAAAGCATGAATATAACCAAACAAAAAAAATCAAGCAACTCTGGATTAATTCATTTCTTGTTCAGGCCAAATTAGAAATAAAATAAAATCTGAATATTTATCTGGAAAACAAATTTTGTACTGATGCTCGTGTTGTGTGTCTGTGTGTGACAACAACTCATCATTGTGTGTAATTTGATGTTACTTTGTATAAATCATGAATCAGTGTATTTCCTGGAAAATTAAATTGAATCATTAACTGGATGATTTGTGTCTGAGTCGAATTATCAAGACGATTCACCACAGTGATGATTAACAACTTTGTGAAACTGTCAAAGTGACCTGCAGTAATCTGAGCAGCGACAGACAAAGAGCTGCTGCTGGACTCACAAAGAGCCGTTCTCCTGTTTGTTCAGAGCTCAGTGAAGCTCGACCGTCTGCAGAACCACAACTAGAGAATCAGCTGTTGTCGTCCCGATCAACAAAGTCAGTCACGCTGACGAGTCCCAGCCGCAGCTGCTACAGAGCTCTGGTCGCCTGTTTATTTGAATTCTATTAACATTGATTGCATCACTTGTCCAAATCCCACCAGATTCAACACTGCACTTCCTTGGGCCCTTAACAACACACAGGTCAAGTGTGAAGCTGATAAAATGAACGGTTCTCGAGATACGTGAGTCACATACCAACAGATTTATGGAATCATGAGACAGATTATATTTCCAGACCCTAAAATGAGGATGTGTGGGTGTCTATATATGTATATTTAGATTTGTATTATTTTAATGATTTGACAAGGATGCCCCAACACCAGGAATATAAAACTGTAACTAAGATGATCTTTAAATTAACTGCATGTGAACAGTGTTGTGATACTTTCATTGTTTTTGAAAATGTGTTTTACTTCACTCCAGGTAAAGAAAAAGTAATAATCCTCATTTGATTTACCAATATTTAAACAAACATTTATCAGAGGGAAGTTTACATTTCTTATTTTTAACTAAAAGATCAAATTTAATCAACGCCACCTTTTATTTTTCATATTTCTCATTTGTTTTTTTAATTTGTATTATTTGTATTTCAATCAATGTCTGACCCTGAATATCAGTTTATGATTTGAGTGATGAATAATCAATGAGTTCCCAGCGTAAGGGGGAGACTGTGGTGACACTGCTTCTCGTCCATCAACCTGAAGAGAGAAAAAATAAATAAAAATGAAATGTTCAGTTCCACAAAGCCACGTATTTTATGTATTTACAGTATTGAGACCTAATATTTCCATGATTCTCTCAGTGAAATTAAAGTTGACTCAGAAAAAATACACTTATCTTAAATTGATAAGCCCTAAATATTGGGTTTATTAACATTTGAATTGTTGTGTCACTGCTGATATTTGAGTTTTAATTCAACATTTAATCTGTCCTATTAACGTGAAGGTTTCTGATCTGTGCCTTGCTCTCAGCAGATTGTTTTATTTCTAATTAAAACAGAGGTTTTACACATGATCACACAAATGTTACTTTGCACTTAGTTTGAGGCAGTTTTGTTTAACAGATGAAGCAACTCACTGTGTTCAGGAGGACGTCTCACTTGGAGAATTAGAACCTCGTTCACCTGATCTCAGCGGCTGTGAGGCACCTGGATCTTTTCCAGCTGTGAGGTCAGAAACACACCGTTAGTCCATCCTCCTCTGAACAGACACTTTTATTACAAACCACCAACACTGCAGGGAACCGTCCTGAAAACTCTCTGCAGCACGAAATCAACCCTATCTAATCTACAGAGGGTTTACTAGAGTCCTGCACTGGGTCAGGTTCCTGTGGGGAGCCTCATATCCATTGAAATAAATATGGGCAGTAGTGTAGACAAGGCCTGAGTGAACATTTGTGGAAATTTTGAAGAAATTCCCTCAAGACATTCCTGAGATATCGTGTTCACAAGATGGGGACGAACGGATGAACAGCCTGAAAACATAACGCCTCCCTGACTGTCGCCGGTGTGGACCAGTACAAAGTGGACCAGTACAAAGTGGACCAGTACAAAGTGGACCAGTACAAAGTGGACCAGTACAAAGTGGACCAAAGAGGTGTTGGGGGTGTTTTATAAAACTGGACATGTTAGTACTTTCAGCTGCTGTGCAAACGTGACGTGATGTCCTCATAAAGCATATTAGTATAAAATGAAAACAGAATAGAAATAGAAGTTTTACTTACGAAGTGAAGTACATTGGGCTGAAATAAAAAGAAAATACAAATGATTTCAGTTATTACAGTAAAAACACAAACTGAATTGTGTCATGTTTTTCTCCTTGATCCTCCTCAAACGATCGACAACATACTGTCACTTCTTATTGTTTGTGTGCTGGACGCTGTGTGCAGAGCTTTTTATAAACAGTCTGTGGTGCAGAGGGAAGTTAGAAAACTTTGTGTGAACCCTGCAGCTCTTGAAACAGATGTTGGTGTTTGAGGAACTGAAGTTTGTTTCATGAGGTTTGATCTGAACGAGCATTAATTAGAAAGTCTAAAATCAAAACACCAGAAAAATATTGGACAAAGCTTCTGTGTTGGTCTCTCACCTTTCTTCTTCCTGTACACGATGAATCCAATGACAGCGCTGACGACAGCGAGAGCGACCACTGCAGTGATGATGATGATGGTGGTCACGTCGGTGGGCTTCTCTGTTGAGCGGAATAAAAAAACAAAGCATCACAACCTGAACAGATGAAGCAGGTTGGACGACAAGAATCTCCCTGAACCACAATCCTGTCCTGAGACACAACAAACACACACAGACACTAAACGTGTGAGTAGATGAAATGTGTGTGTCCCAGCGTCATCACTGGTTCAAGTCTCACCTCTGTTGGACTCGACTGAGTCTTTGTCCAGTTTGGTGACGATGTCCTCCTTCACACCAGAGATCTGGAACACACAGTCGTACCTCCTCCAGTCTTCAGGGGAGATTGATGAAACCTTCAGGTCAGCGCTCATCTGGAAGGTCCCGTCATGGTTGGGGAGGACCTCTCCGAGGTCCACGTCCTCATGAAGCTCCTCCCCGTCTTTCCTCCAGAACAACATGACGCTGTCGGGGAAGAAACCTGTAGCGTGGCAGCTGACTGGAGAGGAGGGAGACTTCTGGAGGAGAGAAATCCTGGGAAGCTCTGGGGAGGAAAAAGAAAGACAGTTTATGGGTTATTATAATGTATTGCATACTAATAATCCTGTTTGATTCCATTTATTTTGCATTAGTCATGTCTGTTAATATACGAGACAAGTGAACAAACTGTGAGATGTGAGTGAGAGACAGAGGCTGAAATGATGCAAAGACACTGGGGTGGACGATATGACGTAAAAGTAATATCACAGTATTTATTGACACGTTTTATATCACAATATTTATGAAGTAAACTTCATGTAGTGGACAGGTCCTGATCACTTCTGATTAATGTTGGTATTTTTGGTTAAAGTGCAAAGTGAGTGCAGGTCGGTCATAACCCTGAAGCTGTGCGGCTACCGTGACCTTGACCTTTTGACCTTTGTCCACCAAAATGTACTCAGTTAATTTGTGAGTCAAAGTGAATGTTTGCACCAAATTTGAGGAGATTCCCTCAAAGCATTCTGGAGATATCGTGTTCAGAGCAATGGGACGGACGACCCGAGAGCATGATGTGGCCACTAGGTGTCTCCAGAGCGGAGGCATGAAAAGAGCAGAGAGAGAGAGAGAGAGAGAGAGAGAGGAGGGAGGAGGAGAAGGACAGGGAGAGAGAGAGACAGAGAGAGAGAGAGAGAGAGAGAGAGAGAGAGAGAGAGAGAGAGACAGAGAGAGAGAGAGAGAGAGAGACAGAGAGAGAGAGAGAGGAGGAGAAGGAGAGAGAGAGAGAGAGAGAGAGAGAGAGAGAGAGAGAGACAGAGAGAGAGAGAGAGAGAGAGAGAGAGAGAGAGAGAGAGAGACAGAGAGAGAGAGAGAGAGAGAGACAGAGAGAGAGAGAGAGGAGGAGAAGGAGAGAGAGAGAGAGAGGAGAGAGAGAGAGAGAGAGGAGGAGAAGGAGAGAGAGAGAGAGACAGAGACAGAGAGAGAGAGAGAGAGAGAGACAGAGAGAGAGAGAGAGAGAGAGAGAGAGAGAGAGAGAGACAGAGAGAGAGAGAGAGAGGAGGAGAAGGAGAGAGAGAGAGGAGAGAGAGAGAGAGAGAGAGAGGAGGAGAAGGAGAGAGAGAGAGAGAGAGAGGAGGAGAAGGAGAGAGAGAGAGAGAGGAGAGAGAGAGAGAGAGAGGAGGAGAAGGAGAGAGAGAGAGAGACAGAGACAGAGAGAGAGAGAGAGACAGAGAGAGAGAGAGAGAGA